>NC_045806.1:87073338-87173330 GCF_009873245.2 Balaenoptera musculus | reverse complement strand
CCATGGAGGTACCTCTCCAAGGGGTTGTCCAGCAGGATAGGCAGATTTTTACTTGTCGGCTCAGAACTCTCAAACAGCAAAGCAGAAGCTATGTGTCCTCTTAAAGATTAGCTCTGTAATGGGCATAACATCACTTCTTTCATACTCCATTGGTCAAAGCAATTATAGGCCTGCCAGAGTCAAGAGGCAGGGGAACAGACATGCTTAATCCATCCGAGAAGTGTCTGGGAATGAGCAGCTTTCACAAATCTAACAAATAGTGCCACACAACACATGCTTTTTGAGATGCTGCTGGGTGCCACACACATGATATGTCCGTAGCACAAGGTCCTGGGTTCCTTGGGCCACAGTGTTGTTAAACTATGGAATACTTTCCCACTTGACTCACTCTCATCTGGGTGAACTCCTGCATGCAGTGAATCCCTATAATCCAGGGCAAACCTTTCCCTCTGGTGGCATGAAGTTTCTGACCATTGTAGACATACCATCCCCCTACTCCTGGGCCCCTGGACATAGAAATACAGACACACAGATTGACAGAAAGGAGAATGTTTCGAGTGAGTACATGCTTCAAAGAACTCTACCAGAATCTGGTCTGGATATCAGATTTTAATTTGATTGCCTCATTCATGACCCTAACTCCAAGCAAGATTACATTTGAGGTACTGGGGTTTAGGACTTCAATATAAGAATTTCAGGGGACGCAATTCAAAGTATATGTGATATGAAACCTGAGCTGTAGATTGGCACATGTGCTGACTCTTCCATCATATTGATTATTTAGTTTCCCATTAAGAGAAAAAAGGTGACTTCATTCATCCTCTTTTCACTCCGACTATTCATTGCTTAGTTTAATTGTTTTTATTTTTAGCTTCTTACTTCTGTGAAGGGAGAAGATACTCAGTGATTTCAACCCTTAGGAATTGTTTATGACTTTCTTTAAACTCCATTATTAGTTCAATATTTTAAAGGACTGTATTTGTACTTTTAAAATAATTTGTAATTTCTTCTGTGAAGAATATCACTTTGAGCCAAACAAAGAGGCAAAAGCTGGATAATCTGCAAAAATCAAAACTTTCCTTGATGACTAATAAGAACCTGCAGTATAAACAAACAAACAAGCAAAACAACGAATACTAAACTTTCATTGGGTTACTTGTATGGAAATATGTTAATATAAATGTTTCAGACATTACATGAAATTTCTAAAAACCTTATATGTTCTGGTATAATGTTATAGGTCATAATCCTAGTTATTACTTTAAAATGTATATCTCAGAAATAACTAATTTTCTTGTCAACTGCATTATTATGAACTTTCATCAAATCTTTAACCGTGGTCATTTTTAAGTCTTTTGTCATTTACAGACAGTTCTGGGTGTACTCTGATGCTTTTGCAAATATGTTCCTATAAAAGGGTTTCATCTTCAAGAAATTCATGGAAAAGACTCTGACAAGTACAGGTTTCTGGTAACTGACTGTACTGCTGAACTGAATGAATAAGCATTTTCAGAACTCTAATGAAAAACTGATGAACTCATAAAAGTGCTAACAAAAGATCAAGATGAAAAAAAAAATAATTACATGGGACTGAGTGAACTGATGAGGATGAGTATAATTTTTGTGACTTTCTGTTTGAATTAAAAAAAAAAATCCCACAAGGACTCAGAGGCAAAGAATATACAAATCAGTTTTCACTGCAAAGTAAAGCAGCTGTTACAGTGGAGGATTACTGGACTGAATGTCAATATTATGACATAGTATGAGTGTGTTTCATGTTTGGTAATTGCAATCATTGTTGCTTTTGTTGTGGTCAGCCATGTACAATGCTTGGTGTCAGTCTATTTATCTCTTGTAAAAATAAAATACAGTGTGTGTGTGTGAAAAAAAAAAAACTTTCCTTGAACCCATCAGAAGAGGGACAGGAACCTCCAGGAGAGACAAATCTATGTAGCTTTAGCAGAACTGTATGAACTCAAGAGAAAGGTTGTGGGCAGGGCAAGAAACTAGAAATTGTTTTCCTAAGTAGTGCAGCACGAAGGGAGGAAACGCCTGATCCAGGACTGGGTACAAATTTCTTTGTTTGTTTTTCAGCCCATTGTGGAAGATCTCTGATGAGCCATTATACTTCCAGAGTTCTCCTTGGGAAATTAGAGTAAGGATTTAGGATAATTGGACCCCCTTCATGAGGGTCATTAGTTAAAATTATTCGGGAATATTAGAAAAATCTCACTAAAGAACTTGAGAAAAAAAGAATTTTCTTTCCAAGGTGATCAGGAAAATTGTCAGGAGATCAACTACAAGTAAATCCCTCTGAATAGTGCCTTGAGATCGTCATACACATAGGGGACAAAACTTTGGGAGCCAAAGCCTCTTTTGAAACCGTGCTCATTTCAAAGATAGAACTGTAAACCAGTTGGAATGCACAGCGTAAGTCATTTTATTTCCATCATGCTCACTACCGCTGCTTCAAAATCCTAGTGTTTGTCCATATGACATACAAATGCTTTGCCAATCTTGATCTTGCATACTAGTCTCATACATATTGTATTATGTGAGAAGTTATTTTAAGAAAATGAATCTGTTGGGACATTTTTATAGCTCTTTGGGTGTTTTGCACCTAAAATTTCAGAAATAGAATAGAAGGATTAGTGAAATGCCATTTAAAATATACCATATAGACAGTGAAGACTGGGAGTGCAAAGGTGAATGACAGATATGAAATCTAGGATAGAGAGAGGAAAAATGGGTTTTGATGTTGAAGACTGGAAGATAAAATGAGTACATCTGATCATTCACTTCAGAAAGTGATTGAAGAAAAGGGGCAATTATGATCTAATGGTATGGTTAACAGTAAAGATTGAAGTAAGGTCCAAACTTCCAGTTTTAATTAAATAATTCGCAGACATGTAATATACAGCATGGTGGCTATAGTTGAATACTGTATTGTATATTTGAATGTTGCTAAGAAAGTAGACCTTAAAAGTTCTTATCACAAGAAAAAAAATTTGTAACTGTGTGTGGTGGTGGCTGTTAACTAGAATTATTGGGGTGATCATTTCATAATATATACATATATCGAATCATTATGAAACTAATGTTTTATGTCCATTATATCTCAATAAAAAAGACTAATTGAGGGAAACAGGTTTACTACTTCAATAAGAAATTATAAGCAACCCTGGAAAATAGTATTAATATAGCAAACATATCCCAATCAAACTTATTCAACATTATCTTTGTTACAGAATTCATTGAAAACATAAGAGAAAAGCCAAACATGGTACAGAAATATCAAAATCAAAAAGTTCAAGAAAAAAACCTATTCCCCGTTCCCTAATATCTGGAGATGCTACTCTAAGTCATTCAGATGAATCTGATTCTATTCCTTCCAAGTTTGTAATGTATTCTTTGTGAAAATGCAAACATTCATTATGTGAACAAAAGATTAAAGAAATTTTACATAACCAATGAGATATAGCTGGACAGAGGATTGGTGAACTAGAAGACAGATAAAATAATAGAAATAATATAGAATACTTCACAGAAAGTAAAAGAAAAAAAAAAGGATAAAGGTGAGGCAAAGAGACTCAAGGAATGGAGTAAGTAGGTGATAAGTATCACATAGGCATTCCAGAAGCATAAAACTGGGTGAATATTGGAAAAATACTATTCAAAGGAAAATGGCTGGTAATTCCCAGAGTTAGGGGAAGCCATAAGTTCCTCCATGCAGGAAGCAGACCTGACAAATCATAGTAAACCTTCAAGGTAACCCTAGAGATCAAAATAGCAGACAAAAAGACGCAGTGCCCAAAAAAGGAATACCAAATAGTGTGACTGCAGACCTCTTTGTCTTAATCAATTGAAGCCAAAAGCAAGTGCTGAGAGAAAGTAACTGTCATCCTAGAGTTGCATATCTAGCCAAGGTATCATTTAATAGTGAAGCTATGCTACACATGAAGATGGACCTCCCCAAACCACACTCAAATGTAGACTTGCTCCACCGGCTGCTGAGAGTACAGTCAGGTGCTAATCCTCAGCCATTGACCCTTTCAGATATTTCCTCAGCTTCAGAGAGCTAATTTGCCCAAAGTTAGGGACTTCCTGAGACGGTCACATCCAATGTCTGAACAAGGGGAGGGTATAAATATATGTCTCATCCCATCCTCAGATGGTAATTCTGATTAACATTCCCACATAATTAACCCCATCTCAGTGCTGGCTTCCTTCTAGAGCTTAACTGAGAAATAAAGACTTTTGAGAAAAATGAAATCTTATCGTGTTTACATCAACTGACACCATGTTAAAGGAACTTCTAAAGAATGTAATTTAGGAAGATGGAAAAAGATCACAGCAGATGATCTGAGATGCAGGTAGGAATGTTAATAGAATAAATTAGCAAGTGGAGGTAAATGTAAAACAATGACTGTACACAAAAGTTGCAATGATGATTACAGTTCCTTTGAAGAATCAAGTAAACAAGACATAGCTAAATACTGCAGTTATGCAACACTTGGATGATAAGAGTGTCCAACGAGAGCAGCTCACATCCTGTTCACTGGTTCGGCCAGTGATGGACTGGAAGCTTGTGAGCCACAGCCTTTGGCCCAGTGTGGGAAAGTGGCCAGGGAAAAACAAATAAAAGCATTCTTGGGAGGTTCAGACTTGGAGATTGTGGAGGAAACTGGAGGGGTTCCTTCCCTGCTGTTTGCTTGCTAGCTTGTTTTTAATCACTGTAAGTTAATGATTTGAATTCAGAGATTGTACTGTATGTGTCTCTTGTCCCTTGTATACAAGTAAGGGAAGGATTTGACTACTAACACATCAAGTGGGATTTTTGTATTTTCATTGGTAAATGGGATTCTTTAGAAATAAGGAACGGCAAGCTTCCTTCACTGGTTTTATCACCATATTACATTTTCTGGTAATAAAGATTAGCTTTCCGCTTTCATAATTGGAAACATTTCATGAGCAGTAGAAATAGCAGTTCTTTAAAAGTGCAAATGGACACAGCTTTGGAATCTTGACCATTTCAGATGAAACCACATTGATGAACCCCCCCCCCCTTTTTTCAATTCTTCTTAAGTCATTTTTTGATTCCAATTCTGCAATTTATTGGTAAGGAAACACATTAAAGAAATGCCTTTGTCTGTATTGTCATGTATTCTTGCAAGAAATACGCTTTTATTTTAAAGAACTTCCCATTTATTCCTTCCATTCTTCCTATGGTGTTTTCTTAGAGAATTAATCATTGTTTTCAATCAACAACTCTTACATTTGTTCACAAATTCAAGCATGTGGGGTATTTTGAGGACCTAAGGAATGTTAAGAAAATTTTATATTTGAGAAATGTTTAAGTATTTTTACTAATTTTAAAAGTATTCCCATTTCTGTTTGTGTTCCAACTTTGGACAATGTGGCTTTGAGATTTCAATTTTTTCTCATTCACTGGGGGTTTTGATCATAATTGGAGGCAGTAGATGGTCAATTATGTCCCATGATTTCGAGGAGCACTCTGCAGACCATGTCAGAGACTTCCGGCTCAAGCCACGGAGGCTCAGCCATGGAAAGACAAGATACTATGTGGGAGTAAAATGGCCCGCCAAGTGGCTAAAGTCATTCTGATGGCGGCGACGACTTGAGTTAGGGAGGTCAGACTCGCTCAGGAAGCTCAAACTGATTTTTCTTCAGTGTAGGTGACTTGGGTGACATCTTTTCAGAGTTCTCATGCATAAATAGTAGGCATAAATCAGCTGAGGTGAACTTTGCCTACATGGGGCATAGTTCAAAGATTTTTCTGGTAGAGGTCACGGAAAGTTTAAAGTCACCAGATTTCCACTGTGATTGGCTGACTGGAGGCCAAGCAGGGGGCCATCCAATCACAGGTGACATGGGGTTCCTTAGTGACAGACCTCCCTGCTTTGCATTTTATCCAATCAGATGTGAGCATTGCCCGTGAGGTCATAGAAGGCAGGGAGTATACACCGGGCCAAGGGACCTCGACGGCCGCACTGTCCTTCCCTCTGAGCTGCGGGGAAGACGATTCCGACATGCTTGAGCCTTCGTCTGAGACGTCTGAAGAAAGCCCGGGCACCAAGGAAGCCGAGCCGAAGAACCCGAAGCGCCGCTGCAGCCGCCGCCGCCGCTGCAGCCGCCGCCGCCGCTGCAGCCGCCGCCGCCGCTGCAGCCGCCGCCGCCGCTGCAGCCGCCGCCGCCTCTCTGACGGCTTCGACAGCTTTGCCACCTATTTCGGAAGGGTGCTGCAGCGGGTCCAGGAGGGCCTGAGCCTCTCGCAGGAGGCCGTGAACGTCATGGATTCGTTCGTGAAGGACATCTTTGAGCGAATCGCCGACGAGGCGGCGCGCCTGGTCCGCTCCAGCAAGCGCTCCACCCTCACCTCCAGAGACATGCAGACCTCCGTGCGCCTGCTGCTGCCTGGGAAGAGGGGCAAGCACGCCATATCCAGCGCCACCAAGGCAGTCATTCGGTACATAACCGGCAAATGAGCTGCCTCCGGACCACCTGAGCATCGCAGACCAAAGGATCTTTTCAGAGCCTCCTCAGTTTTCTTAATAAGAACTGTATTCTGATAAACTTTGATCGACTTTATTTTTTAAAGTGTGTCATCCTGCTAATTTCTAAACATCTTTTTTACAAAGAACTAAATATTATCAACTACATTTTAATATATCTATGGTCTAATTTGCTCAAAATGAAATAGTGAGTTTTGTTCAATAATGTTGCATTATACCACTTTACTAAAGAGTGAGTTCTTTTATCTTTCTAGGTCAACCTTTCACAGGGTCTGTAAGATAAAGTTATTTACCTTTTTCACTCTCATTTTCTCATGAATGTATGGCAAAATTTTCCAGAGATTCATTATGTACCGTAATGACAACAAATTAAGTGCAGGAACATGTATAAGAATTCAACAGACATATTAGAAGAGATATTAAGGAGGTTTTCTTTTTCTTTTTTTTTAATTGAAGTATAGTTGATTTACAACGTTGTATTAGTTTCTGGTGTACAGCAAAGTGATTCAGTTATACATATATATAATCTTTTTCATATTCTTTTTCATTACAGGTTATTACAAGATATTGAATATAGTTCCCTGTGCTATATTGTAGGACCTTGTTGTTTATCTGTTCTATATACAGTAGTTTGTGTCTGCTAATCCCAAACTCTTAATTTACTCCTCCCCCCTCCTTTCCCCTTTGGTAACCATAAGTGTGTTTTCTATGTTTGTGAGTCTGTTTGTTTTGTAAATAAGTTCATTTGTATCATATTTTAGATACCACATGTAAGTGATATCATATGGTATTTGTCTTTCTTTGACTTACTTCACTTAGTATGATGATCTCTAGGTCCATCCATGTTGCTGTAAATGGCATTATTTTATTCTTTTTCATGGCTGAGTAGTATTCCATTGTATATATTCCACATCTTTATCCATTCGTGTCAATGGACATTTAGGTTGCTTCCATGTCTTGGCTATTGTAAATAGTGCTGCTATGAACATTGGGGTGCATGTATCTTTTCACATTAGAGTTTTCTCCAGTTATATGCCAAGGAGTGGGATTGCTGGATCACATGGTAACTTTATTTTTATTTTTTTAAGGAACTTCCATACTGTTTTCCATAGTGCACCAATTTACATTCCCACCAACAGTGTAGGAGGGTTCCCTTTTCTCCACACCCTTTCCAGCATTTATTATTTGTAGACTTTTTGATAATAGCCATTCTGACTGGTGTGAGGTGATACCTCATTGTAGTTTTTGAAACCGTGCACCTCAGATTGGGACTTGAACCTAATCTCACCTCAGATGAGACTCGAACCCACCTGACTTGCACCTCAGATGGGACTTGAACCCACAATCTCTGGCTTAGGAAGGTACTCAAATCCACAATCTCCCAGGTAAAACTGCACACCTGGTCTCAGGACTTAATGAAGTTCAGGTTCTTTATGTCTCACTGCAGAAGGAATTCAGTGAGAGGAAAAGTGATAGGTAAGAAGTAGATTTATTGAGAGAGATACACACTCCACAGACAGAGTGTGGGCCATCTCAGATGGTGAGAACGGGCCCCCACGTATGGAGTGGTTAGTTTTTTATGGGCTGGGTAATTTCATAGGCTAATAAGTAGGAGGATTATTCCAACTATTTTGGAGAAGGGGTGGGGATTCCAGGACTTGGGCCACTGCCCACTTTTTGGCCTTTTATGGCCTGGGAACTGTCATGGTGCAGGTGGCTGTGTCATTTGGCGTATGCTAATATATTACAATGAGCATATAATGAGGCTTGGGCCTAGCCTAGTAGGTTCTAACTGGGCCTATCTTGGGCCTAGCCTAGTAGGTTCTAACTGAGACAGGATCTTAGTTCCCGGACCAGAGATTGAACCCACGCCCTTGGCAGTGGAAGCATGGAGTCCTAACCACTGGACTGCCAGGGAATTCCCCACACTGTTTTGATTATTGTCGTTTTGTAGTAAGCTTTGAAATCAGGGAGTAGGGCCTAGCCTAGTAGGTTCTAACTGAGACAGGAAGGAAGGAGGCAGGGCACAACCATTAAAAGAATGACAGCCATTGGGAAGAACAGGATACCAAAAAAAAGCGGTTAGAACCTACCTGGAAATTGTTCATGACAAGAGGTCCATATTCCCCTATAACATTTTCCCTATTATAATCATACCCAGTCACAGTTCCTGATCATTTGATGTTCTTAAAAGATACCATTATTATTCACCAAGGGCATAACATCTTCCCTTAATGAACTATAATTCTGAAGGAACATAGTTCACATTTATTTAAATTTTTAGCTGTATCCACTGAACTTGATTTTATTTTTTGCATTTTTAGATCATAAACCATATGGAGTTAATTATCGTTCCTGAATTAATTTTAGTGGAAGGGAGAGTTAGACAAATGTGTTTTAAGTATATAATGAATATTATTTTTATTCTCCTCAGTACCCTCACTGTCTATCAGAATATCTCCCATATATATTGTTTCATAATGGGTTATAAATATAAATAATTTATGTGTGGTTTAAAATGCCTCACAGCTGGACAAAGTGAAAGTCTCTTTTCTAATCAATATTCCTGCATCCCACTCCCCAAAGGTAACCACTGCTATTGTTTGATTTGTATTTGGCATGCATTTTTCTGTGCATATTGAAATACACATACGTAAATAGATACAATGGTTTACACATTAACTGATTTGTTTGTTAGATATGAAATTGGAATCACGGAATAACACTGATCTGCTACTTATGTTCTTCATTTAACAAGATGTGTGCTTTTTAAATTGTTTTCATTAAGGTATGATTTAGAGAAAATAAACTTCACTCCTTTCAGTGTCCAGTTCTATGTCTTGAAAAGTACATACACTTGTATATGTACACTTGTATACAGTTGTATAACCACACCACAATCAGGATATACGAGTTCCATTATGCCAAAAAATTCTCCTGTGCCTTTTTGTAGTCAACCCATTCTCCCCACCTCAACCCTGACAACGACCTATTTGTTTTCTGACTCCCAAATTTGGATAGCTGTAGGTTTTCACTTTTATTTTCATTTTAATTCTGTTCTTTGTATTTTTAATTGAAGTATAGTTGATTTCTGTTCTACGTATTTTTGATTTCCCTTGAGACTTCCTCTTTGACCCATGAATTAACTTGATATGTGTTGCTCAGTTTCCAAGTTCTTAGAGATTTTCCTGTTATCTTTCTATTATTAATTTCTAGAATTTTATTCCATTATTGTCAGATAACACATTCTGTTTGGTTTCAATTTTTTTAAGCTGTTAAGGTTTGTTTTATGACTCAGGATATAGTCTATCTTGCTGAATGTTCCATGTGCATTTGAAAAGAGTGTGTATTCTGCTGTTTTTGGGTGGACTGTTCTATAAATGTCAGTTAGATCTAGTTGGTTGATGGTGGTGTTCAGTTCATCTATAACCTTGCTAATTTTTTGTCTACTAATTCTATTACTGAGAGAGGAGTATTGAAGACCCAAATTATAATTGTGGATTTGTCTATTCCCCTTTCAGTTCTGTCAGTTTTGCCTCTTGTATTTTAAGACTCCGTTGTTAGATATAATACATATTTAAAATTGTTGTATCTTCCGGGTGAATTGACTGACTCTATTTATCCCTGGTAACTGTGTTTGCTTTCAAGTCGACATTGTCTGATAATGTAAAGAATCTATAGATTCTCCTGCTTTCTTCTGATCAGTGTTTGCGTGGTGTATTTTTATTCATTGTTTTACTCTTAAGCTACCTATATCATTATATTTGAAGGGAGTTTCTTGTAGACAACATATAGTTGGGCCATTTTTGTTTTTTGTTGTTTTATAAATCCATTCTGACGATCTAAGTCATTTAGTTATGTATTTAGACCGTTGACAATTAATTATTGATATGTTTCTATTTAGATCTACCACTTTATTTTGCATGTTTTGTTTGTCCTCTCTGTTTTTCATTACCCTGTTTCCCCTTTCTTTGGCTTATCTGAATGCCTTTTAGTATTTCATTTTAATTTTCTATTCTGAATTTGAATATATCTCTTTGCATAATATTTTTGTGGTTGCTCTGTGGATTACAAACTCCCTACTTAACTTTCCACAGTCTACTCAGAATCAATACTCAGAATCATTATGTTACCACTTCAGTTGATATGTAGAAACCTCACCTTAATAGATCCCCTTACCCTCCCCCCTTTACATTACATTTGCCTTATGTATTATAACTACACTGAAATCTACATAGATACCTACTATAGCTACTTTATTGAAAACTCCATCTGTTAATGTTATATTTTGCTGTGATTTTCCACTATTTACCATGATTTTGGAAACCCATTCAGCTGCATCTTCATATTCACTTTCTCCCTAGATCTCCATGAATTCTAAATTGGTGGAAATGTAAATTGGTACAGCCACTATGAAAAACAGTACGGAGGTTCCTTAAAAAACTAAAAATAGAGTTGCCATATGATCTAGCAATCCCACTCTCTGAGCATATATCCAGAGAAAACTCTAATTCAAGATACATGCACCCCACTGTTCATGACAACATTCTTTACAATAGCCAAGACATGGAAACAATCTAAATGTCCATCGACAGATGAGTGGATAAAGAAGAGGTGGCATGTATATACAATGGAATACTACTCAGCCACAAAAAAGAATGAAATAATGCCATTTGCAGCAACATGGATGGACCTAGAGATTATCATACTACGTGAAGTCAGAAAGAGAAAGACAAATGCCATATGATATCACTTATATGTGGAATCTGAAATATGATACAAATGAACTTATTTACAAAACAGAAACAGACTCACAGATATAGAAAACAAACTTATGGTAACCAACGGGGAAGCGGGGGAGGGAGTGATAAATTAGGAGTTTGGGATTAACATATACACACTACCATATGTAAAATAAACAACAAGAACCTACTGTATAGCACAGGGAACTGTATTCAATATCCTGTAATAAACTATAATGGAAAAGAACATGAAAAAGAATATATGTATATATATCTATAACTGAATCACTTTGCTGTACGCCAGAAATTAATACAACATTGGAAATCAACTATACTGCAGTAAAAAAAAAAGTAATATAGGTCATTATTAATAAATTAAGCAATACCTTGGACAGCATTGAATGCCAGTGTCCAGAGAAATTAGAGCATTTAGAGCCCTGGTGGCTTCAGCATACAACGGGAAAAGCTTTAGAGTAATTTCAAGCTCACGTACTGAGCAGGTATCCATAGCAGTTCCCCTGAGTTACTTCACCTCTCCTGACTTCTTACCCTTATCTAAATTATAGGATTAAATAGGGACTTCCCTGGTGGTGCAGTGGTTAGGAATCCGCCTGATAGTGCAGTGGACATGGGTTCGAGCCCTGGCCCAGGAAGATTCCCACATGCCTTGGAGCAGCTAAGCCCATGAGCCACAACTACTGAGCCTGCACTCTAGAGCCCATGAGCCACAACTACTGAGCCTGCATGCCACAACTACTGAAGCCCACATGCTTAGAGCCAGTGCTCCACAATAAGAGAAGCCACTGCAATGAGAAGCCTACACACCACAACGAAGAGTAGCCCCCACTCTCTGCAACTAGAGAAAGCCCACGCGCAGCAACGAAGACCCAATACAGCCAAAAATTAAATAAATAAATACATAAATAAATAAATTAAAAGAAATGTTTAAATTATAGGATTAAATAGGTAACTGAATAAGTGTTAAGAGTAAAGGAGATACAATTTAGAGTACCATTTGTTTACGTTCATTTCCTACCCTCCATATCATCTTTCTCAGAGGAGACGTCTGTTCTGACTGATCCCTTTCTACCCACCATCTTAGAAAGCAGTCATTCACATAATCCCCATACTTAATTCTCATCATCATCAATCATCATCACCAACACCAACATCTGCATAAGAGGTCACTGTGTATATGAAGCGTTTGTCAGTCTTCTTTCATTATCACCCTCCAGGAGCCCTTTCAGACATTTTTTGCCTAATTACCCCCAGCCCCACTCCCCAGCGGAATGTGAAATTGTTAATACTCCAGATGTAGTTTATCTGTTTATGTACTGTGGTCCTTTGGAAGCTCACAGACCGTTGTAATATCTATGAAAACCCTGACCTCAAGAACCAATCTTTGACCTCTTGGGGGTGATGTCATCTGTTGAGAATGCATGGTATATTGCGATTAGGGCAAAAGCTGGAATCCCATTCCTGCTCCATGCATCCCTCGATCCACACGAGAAAATCTGTCATGATTAGATGCCCAGCCTCGATAGACCATCCACGGAGCCACCCTCATCCCTCTCTGGGAGAAACTTCACTTTCCTCTCTGTGTCCTCAGATGCCCTTTCCTCCCTAGCAGGTACAAGCAGCCTAATCATTTCCATAAGTTTTCACAAAGGACAGAAGAAACACTGGCTTCAGACAGCTTCTGCTTCCAGCCTGGTCACAAACTTCCCACGCGGCAGGGGGAAGGAACACCAGGCTTGGCTTCCTGCTGCTGGGAGGGTTAACACAGGGAGAACAGAGATTAACCACCTCAGCAGTACATGTCCTGATACCTTTGCTAAAGATCTGCCACCAGCAACTAAAGGTGACCAGGCTGCCAGGTCCCACCCCTGGCTCTGGCTGTTGGCGTGGGGAACAACCTCTTTGCCATTTGTCTCTGTGCTCAAGAGCACTTGCTTTGTAGTCACACACATCCATGAAGAGAGGATAGTGATACATCACTAGTGGGGCTGTTGTGAGATTAAATCCAGTCACTAACATGAAGAACCTAGATCTGGGCCCCTCTAAACAACCTGCTTCGTAAATAGTAGCCCTTTCCTCCGTCAATCAGAGAGCTCATGTGGTCCTCACCCGCCCCTTCAGTTGGGGCCCCTTCACCAGACTGCAGGTCAGAATCACCTTGGGGATCTTTTTCTAAACCCTCATATGAATTTCCCTTGTTGGTGGAAAGAGGGCTTCTGGATCAAAAGCCATTCAAGTTATTCAGCCATGATAATATGGGCCTTAAAAAACAGATATGCCCATTTGGCACCCGTAGCGTGTGGCAGTGTCCATTTCCCCTTCATTCCACCAGCATCAGTTATTAACAGCTTTTGTCTTTATTGCTGAATATGATCTCTTCTTTTTTCCAGACCAGTCCCAGTGGAAGAGTCACCTCAGCAGGTCTGTCCTTAATGTTATAAATTCACAGGCTCCTCCCCTAGGGTTGCCAGATTTAGCAAATAAACATACTGGATGCCCAGCTGAACTTGAATTTCAGATGAACAAAGTAATATTGCATGTGACAAATTTACACAAAAAAGGATTTTTTGTTTATTTTAAGTTCAAATGTAAATGGTTTAAATATAACCTGGTAACCCTACACATGGAGGGATCTGGAGGGGAACCAAGGTGCTCCAGTCAACAACCGCAGCTGAGCCCCTAGCAGAAGCCAGAACCCATGCTCATCCATGTGAGTGAGCTCTCTCAGATGTACCAGCCTAATGGAGCCTCCAGCTGATGGCAGCCCCAGGTGAGACACCACATGGAGCAGAAAACTATCCAGCTGAACCCAGTCAACCCACATTATCCTGAGAAATTTAAAAATGGCTATTGTTTTGGTGGTGTTTGTTAAACAGAAATGGACATCTGAACCATGTAGTTTTGGTGAACTCTCTTTTTCTATAGTCTGTAATCTTTGGATAAGATAGGGACTTGCTGATCTTTGAAGGTTCGATAGGACGTCGTTATAATTTTGGCTATAGTCTCTGTATGGGTTTATATGTGGGTATAGTTTTTGAAATTTCCTCAATTTCTTCTGGGATTCCCAAGATAAATTTTCACGATGTATGATTTTCATCATACTCTTGGAATTTTAGGAATTTATTCCTAAATTCCCTTCCACAGACGAGGCTGCACTACAGTCATGCTTGTGAAGGGAAGGAGAGGGTATTGCTACAAACTGCTCCCTGAGGCACATGGAAAGCTGTATCCTCAGAAGGTGGCTTGGTGAGTACTCAGTCAGAACAGGGCTCTTTATTCATTTTGCGAAGGGTTTCTCAAAGGTGTCCTGAAATACTTTCTCCTGCTACAGGGATAGCCTGCAAGGAAGCCACTCTTCTTGAGTACACATAGGATGCCTTCACCAGACCTCAGAGACATATGCATTGCAGTCCTGGTCCTTTCTGACTGTCCCAGTGCAGCACTGCTGGGTGGATACGTCTGTGCAGTTCTGGGGTTCATTAATACGAAGACCACTACCCTTGTGGAAATCTGAGCCACATTCTACAATATCACCTTTATAAGGAATAAAGTTGATGTATTTTCACCTTATTTTTCATATTTCTTAGTTGGTTTAGAGTCAAGATATGGAGAAGGGGTGTATTTTCAAGGCCCCTTAAAGACTCAGTCATTTTAGAGCAAGACCATAGGAATAGTTTGGGACCCGGCGAGACACAGAAAAGGGAAAGGAGCTGTGGATCTATTTGTAGACCCACTCCTGAGGGCAGAGTAAACATGTGCTCCATAAGGGCAGGTTGGTTCAAGAACTTTGAAGGGAGAGGGCCTGGGCTGTGCAACCTGTTTGTTCATCCAGCCTCACTAATCAGGTAAGTGATTCTCTAGATAGAGGAGTGAGTGTACAGAGAGGTTACATGGGTTTGGCCGTGGCTGTCCCTCCACGTGGAAGAAAATATTGGGAATGGAGGCTAGGAATTCCCCAGGAAAAAACAATGTATCGTTCAATTGACCCAGGTTTCTGCCTATTAAATGACTATGATGTTTTAGGCCTGCCTCCCTGGAATAACTCTGAGATTTGTAAATGACATTTTTGCATATGTATCAAGATCATTGGGTTACATGATTATAGAGAGTTCTTAGTTCTCTGCCACAGATGGCTAACTGCTTAGCATGGGCTGTGATAGTACACGTTCACCCTCAGAGGGAGGGCTAACTCATCTGCAGGAACCCTACATACTTCCCTGGGTCTCTGTGTTCTGATAATACACCCCTACTGTGTCTTGAAAGCAAAGACAATTCCTGACGACAAGCACATGTTTTGTCCCACGAAACTGGACAGATTTTTTTGCCAGTTGCCGGGGTCCCAGTCTAGTGCTTCAAATTAGTATGTTTTCCAAGTGGCAGCCTGAAGAGCTACGGTGTTTTGCTTTAAGCTAAAGACAAGGGGGTGGAGGAGGGTGGGGAGGTATTTAAGGTGGTGGAGGACCTGCCTGAGCCAGGCGGTTACTAGACTATAGAAACGTGACGTCAATCAGGCGACCTTGACGACTTTTTAATGGAGACAGAAGCGGCCTGGCAAGGAGAGCAGGTTTCTCCTTTAGGTGTTTGGAACTGAGTTGGGAGAGTGGGTACCCGCGACGGGGGCTGGACCACCCTGCAGTGTGGGGAGACAAAGGGATCCACATCCAGGTCACTTCTTTCCCGCTTTGGGGGCTCGGTGCCCGGGCTGTCTCGTAGGCAAAGCCATTGGGGTCCTGCCCGGCCCCAGTGGGTGCGGTGTCCTGCTCCAGGGGTGTCCTCGAGCCACTTTCCTTCTAAAGGCAGGGGCGTGGAAGGTGAGACAGGTAACGACTCTAAGCCTCAGCTTTCCCCTCTGTAAAATGGGAATAAGGATGCTTTCCCTAAAGGGTCTCTGTGAACATTTAGCGATAACACGTGAATAAGCCGATGGTCCTGTGGTTATCGCAGGATCATGAATGTTTGTATGAATTCAGGCCAATTCTTATTCCTTTTCCACTTTGTTCTCAGGGGACATATGAGGAAAGGAGAAGAAAAAGGCCCTGGTGGGAAGCTCATTGTACCTTCTGGTGGTTAGGATCACTACCCAGTTGTTTCAGTGTCCTTGTCTCTAACGCAGTGCCTAGCACGGTGCGGGGCACACAGTTACACCAGTAAAGCATGGTGATTGCTGGATTTGTCTCTCCCTGTGCAGCTCCTCATGCTGGTGGCCTTGCTCATATCAGGTGTCTGAAGGGGGCAGGTTCTGAGGATCTGTGTCCTGATGGCTGCTGGAGCTTCTACTCCAGGTTCAAGGGCAGGAGAGCCCAACACTTCACATCTTTCTTTGGATATGCCGCCTGGCTCAAGTGAGTTCATAGATCTGATAAAAGCATGTTGTGGAATAGCTCCTGTGAAGTTCACAAAATGTACAGAAGCTACTTTGATTTAATCATGGGAAAGAGGTTCAGCACTTGGGATTTCCATCAGCAGCTACATGCTTTGTAGTAACCCTTGAGGCCCGTCTGATAGAAGTCTTTTTTTCCCCTTCCTTCCTTCCCTCCTTCCTTCCTTCCTTCCTTCCTTCCTTCCTTCCTCCCTCCCTCCCTCCCTCCTTCTCTCTCTCTCTCTCTCTCTCTCTCTCTCTTTCTTTCTTTCTTTCTTTTTTGGTGCTGAAAAGCAATGGATTGTCCATTTGGGAAGGAAGTTGGCCTTTAACATTCATTAGTAATAAATATACCTAAATTGTTCTCACCTTTTACATAATAATCAGTGATTCCCTTGTATCTCTCAGATGAGTATGGAAATATGCAGTAGTTAGATCTTCCTAACAATTTGACATTGTAATGTAGATTCTTCCGTGGTGACTATGGTTGTTTTTCCTTTTATAATGACATTTTTAAAAGAACCAGACAATTTCCAAGTGTTAGTTTAAAATGTCAGTGATAGAATTTATTTTTAAAAAAGCATTTGTTACTTTAGAGTTTGCCCTAACAGAATGATACTCAGCTACATTCCCTGAAATAACCAGTTCCTCTTTAATATCATTATGATTTTCCTGAGATATAATGTTTTTATTTCTGTACTTCAGAACGAAATGAACATCAACTTTCCCTAAGTATTTGGGCATACTTTATTGCATATGATTATTTTGGTTATTTGATGACATAGTGTGGATCTGTTAATGTACAAGAGCATAATTATAAGAATTTTTCACCTGATTAACTTAATTGCATCAGAGAATTATGAATATATAAATATATTTCAAATATTATGTTGAGGTATGGTTAACATACAAGATACTGAGCATATTTAAAGTATGTGCTCTAAGGACTTCCCTGGTGGTCCAGTGGCTAAGACACCACACTCCCAATGCAGGGGGCCTGGGTTTGATCCCTGATTGGGGAACTAGATCCCACATGCCGTAACTAAGAGTTTGCATGCCACAACTAAAGATCCCACATGCCACAGCGAAGATTCCGCACACTGCAGCGAAGATTCCGCACGCGGCAACGAAAATCCTGTGTGCTGCAACTAAGACCCGGCACAGCCAAATAAATAAAATAAAATAAAAAAAATAAAGTATATGCTCTAAGTTTTGATATATGTATGCACCTGTGAATCTAATACTACACTCAAGATAATGAACATATCCATCACCTCAAAAAGCTTCCTGTGCTCCTTGGTAATCTGCCCACCTAGCTCTCTCCTGCCTCTGTCTCTACTTCAACCTACCTCATTCTCATACAACTACTGACTTTTGTCACTTTAGATTAGTTTTCCTTTCCTGTAACGTGGAAATATTCCATTATATGGATAGACCACAATTTGTTCTATCCATTCACCTGTTAATGGATATTTGGGTTGTTTCCAACTTGGAGCTCTTGTAAATAAACTTTCTATGAACATTTGTATATAATTCTTTGCTGGGACATACGTTTTCTCTTTCTAAGTAAATACTTAGAAGAGCAACGGCTGGGTCATATGGTAGTTGTAAAATTAACTTTGTTAGAAACTGCTAAATTTTTTTCCTAAGTAGTCAAATCATTTTTCATTGCCACTAGCAGTGTATGAGATACGAGAGTTTCATCCTCCACAGCCTTGCCAATACTTAGTATGGTCAGTCTTTTTAATTTTGGACTTTCTC
Organism: Balaenoptera musculus; assembly: GCF_009873245.2. NCBI lineage: Eukaryota > Metazoa > Chordata > Mammalia > Artiodactyla > Balaenopteridae > Balaenoptera > Balaenoptera musculus. The sequence continues at coordinate 87,154,917 of NC_045806.1, read as the reverse complement.
AGAGGGGTGTAGTGTTTTCTCATCGTTTTCATTTACATTTTCGTAGTGACTAATGATGATGAACATCTTTTCATGTGTTTATTTGACATTTGTATATCTCAGGTGAAGTATCTGTTCAAATCTTGTGTCCACTTATTTATTGGAGTATCTGTTTTCCTCTTACTGACCTTTGTGAGATTTTTAATTCTGGATAGCAGATCTATGAATTGCAAACATTTTCTCTCATTCATTCAATGGCTTGCCTTTTCTCTCAACAGTGTTTTTGGAAGAACAGTTTTAATTTTGTGGAAATTTAGTGCATCTATTTGTTCATTTATGGTTTAGATTTTGATTTCATATCTAAGAAATCTTCACCAAACCTAAGGTCACAAGAATTTTCTACTGTAATTTTTCTAGAATTTTTAAATAGTTTTAGCTTTTATGTTTACGTCAGTGATTCTTTTTGAGTTAACTTTTGTATGTGGTGCATTATATGGATCACAGTTTATGTTTGTGCATATGGCTCTCCACTTGTTCCAGTACTATTTGTTGAAAAGACTCCTTTTTCCACTGAATTGCCTTTGTAGCTTTGTTGAAAATCAGTTGTCCATATATGCGTGGGTCTATCTCTGGACTTTTAAATTTTGATATACATTTCTACCTTCATCCCAATACCACATTGCCTTGATTACTGTAGATTTATGAGTTTTGAAAAAGTGCTTAACCTCCAACTTTTTTCTTTTCAAAGTTGTTTTTCATAGACTAGGCCCTTCACATTTTCACATGAGTTTTTGAATAATTCTGTCAATTTTTTAAAAGAATATGCACACTAGGATTTTTTTTTTTTTTGGCTGCGTTGGGTCTTCGTTGCTGCATGCGGGCTTTCTCTAGTTGCGGCGAGTGGGGGCTACTCTTCGTTGCGGTGCGCGGGCTTCTCATTGCGTGGCTTCTCTTGTTGTGGAGCATGGGCTCTAGGCGCGTGAGCTTCAGTAGTTGCAGCACGCAGGCTCAGTAGTTGTGGTATGCAGGCCCTAGAGTACGTGGGCTCAGTAGTTGTGGCTCGTGGGCTCTAGAGCGCAGGCTCAGTAGTTGTAGCACACAGGCTTAGTTGCTCTGGAGCACATGGGATCTTCCCGGACCAGGGATCGAACCCGTGTCCCCTGCATTGGCAGGTGGATTCTTAACCACTGCACCACCAGGGAAGTCCCACACTAGGATTTTTATTGGGATTGCAAGGAATCTATAGATCAGTTTGGGGAGAATAGACATCTTAACAATACTGAGTCTTCTGACCTAGGAGTATGGTATATCCCTTCATTTATTTAGCCCTGATTTAATTTTTCTCAGCAATGTTTTGCAGCATTCAGAGTTTAGGCCTTGCACATTTGTGGACATGGATGTGCAACATAGGTTATCTCTAGGTAGTTCATACTTTTTGATGTTATTGTCATGGGAATATTTCTATTACAGTTTCTAGGTATTATATTTTCACTGAACTGTCAGTAGCCAAATGTTGCTGGGGAATCTTTTTGGTTGAAAGCACAGGTTACTCTAAGATGGAAAAGATACTTGATTCTTAATACCTGTATTAGCCAAGGTTCTCAAAGAGAACCAGTAGGATGTTTATATACAGATAGTGATTTATTTTAAGGAATTGACTCATTAGTTTGTGGAGGCTTTGTGGAGTCTGATGGGGAAAGCCAGCAGGCTGGAGACTCAGGAAAGTGTTTTAGTTGTAGTCTGAAGGTAGTGTGCTGGTGAGTCACGAGGAGCTGATGTTGTAGATAAAGTCCAAAGGAGGGAATTCCCTGGCGGTCCAGTGGTTAGGGCTCTGCACTTTCACTGCCGAGGGCCTGGGTTCAGTCCCTGGTCGGGGGAACTAAGATCCCACAAGCCACATGGCACGGCCAAAAAAAAAAGAAAAAAAAAAAGAAAAAAATCCAAAGGAGCTTAATTGTGATCCCCTGTGGGAAAGCAATGTGTGGTTGTAGGTGGGAGGGGAGGACCAGTGCACTTTTGAGTAAATTACATTAACAGAGACACACCAGCTGTCACAGACCTCTGTATGGTAGACATTAAATTAATAGTACACCAACGTCAGATGTGTAGGTCAGGATTTTTCCAAGTGTGGTTGATGGACAACTTCATCCAAATTGTCCAGGGCTGCTTGTTGAAACAGCAGATTCCTGGGCTCATCCTAGGTCTGCTGTATCTAAAATAGGGAGGTGGTTTGGGAGGTGTGTACGTGTTGAGTAATTTCTCTTCTTGGTTGTGGTATCATCCAAGTTTGAAAAGCACTGCTGTGGATTTGCAAGAAGGTGGTGTTAAAATTGTGAATCCTTTAATGTGTAATTTTGGCGTCAACTTCTCCTGCAACTCAGCTTTAAGTACCTGCATTTGATCCAGTAGGTAAAAAAGGGAACAGTTCTTTCTTTTCAGTAATACTTATTCAGTGTTTTATATGGGAGGGACTACAGTAGTTTCCTAAGGCTGCCATGGCAAAGTACCACAAGCTGGGTGGCTTAAACAATGGAAATGTATTGTCTCACGGTTCTGGAGGCGAGAAACCTGAAATCAAGGTATTACCAGGGCCATGCTCCCTCTGAAACCAGTTGGGGAATCTGTCTGTGCTTCTAGCTTCTGGTGGTTTGCTGGCAATCTTTGCATTTCTTGGCTTGGCCCTGCGTAACTCCAACCTCTGCCTGCATCATCACATGGTGTTATCCCTGTTCTTCTGTCTTCATGTGGCTGTCTTCTTATCAGGACACCAGTCACATTGGTTTAGGGGCCACCCTACTCCAGTATGACCTCATCTTAACTAACTACATCTGCAACACCCATAGCTCCAAGTAAGGTTATGTTCCGAGGTACTGGGGGCTAAGACTTCAACATACCTTTTTTGGGGTGACATATTTCAACCCATAACACTCACTGAGCTAGTCCCTGGGGATGCAACACAGTGAACAAGGGAGGGCAGTATCCCTGGAGCTTTTATTCTCGTTTGGGGAAACTGTCAATAAGCAGGGAAACAAATCAGTAAGCAGGGCCATTTTATATGGGAATAAATGCTTGCAACAAAATAAAATCCATTGAGTAGAAAATGACGAGGACAGGGATTATTGTAGACAGGGTTGTCAGTGAAGGTCTTTCTCAGGAAGTTTTATTTGAGCTGAGTCCCAAATGACAAACTTTATTAAAGACACATGAAAACTTTTTGTAAAACTATCAAAACTTGCATGTACTTATGAAAATTCTAGCATTTATTGAGCTGATATTGTGTACCTCACATCGTTCAAAGTGTTTGCATGTATTAACTCAATTAATTCTCAAAACAACAACCCATGAGGTAAGGACAGTTGTTTTCCTCATCTTACAGAAGACGAAACTGAGGCGCATAGAGGTTCTTTCTTTCTCCTAGGGTTCAGAGAGAGCCAGCTATCCCAGTGTCTCTGCAGTAGAATTTTAAAAATTGTGTGATTCCTGACCATTTATCCTTGTAGAAACCAAAACACAAGGCAATATTTTTGCTTTGAACTTCTTTCTTCTATGGTCAGTACTGTATAATTGCTGTTTTGCAGATGAGGCAATTGAGTGACTATGAGGTGAAGTAAAAGTGCTCAAATTCATACCATTTATAAATGGTAGAACAATGGTTTGGACCTGGTCTGTCTCCATAGCCCACACTCCTAGCCAATATACTTAGGAAGAAGAAAGAGACATTTGTTGAACTATGTCAGCCTATGTTGGGTGATGTTAGGTGGAAACTATGCTTTAGTAGGCATTTTTGCATATACAGACCATATTTATTTAACAAAAATGTGAAGATACTGATTGTAAAAGTTAAAAGATAATCATCACAGTTACTATGCATTAGACAATTTGATATTTTTCATCTTTCTCATTTTTGTTGTTCTTATATGCATGTGGTAGTATCTCATTGTGGTTTTAAGTTTAATTTCTCTGAAATCTTAGTCTCTTTTCATCCAAATGTCCTCTTTTTTTAATCTCCATTGATTTACTTAACAAACTGGATCTTTTTCCTGTGAAATTTGCATTCTGGATTATGCTGATTGTATCTCTATTATGCTGTTTGTTCTATTCCTCTGGCCCATCCTATTTCCTTTAAATTGGTAATTACTATATATAGAGAGGCTTGCTCAGATTCAGATTTGTGGAAAGAGTACCTGAGATGTGGAGTTGTACTTCCTGTAGCCCTACATCAGGAGCCTCATCATATCTGGTTGTCTTTCCTACTGTGTCTTTGAGACTGACCACTGGGTCCAGGTGTTGTCAGTCTGATCCACGCATTATGAAATTTCCCATAGACCTTTTAACTCATGGTTTTTTAGCCTCTTAAACATTATGGCCTAGATCTATATTTCATTAATGGTTGCAAATGGTAATGTTTTAATTCTTTTTTTTTTTTTTTTGGCCGCACCACACGGCTTACAGGATCTTAGTTCCCTGACCGGGGATCAAACACATGCCCTCAGCAGTGAAAGTGTGGAGTCCTAACCACTGGACTGCCAGGGAATTCCCAGTAATGTTTTAATTCTATAATTTCTTTTGCATTTATTAGTTGGAATTCTTCTATAAAACAAACTTCTCCTTATCGGCTATGAGGTTACACTGAGGTCTGGTTGACACAGAAGAGAAGGATTAATGCTTAATTCTTTTGCAGTATTTCTACTTTTCAAAATAGTGAGTTGTTGGGAGTTCCCCGGTGGCCTAGTGGTTAGGATTCTGGGCTTTCACTGCCATGGCCCAGGTTCAGTCCCTGGTCAGGGAACTGAGATCCTGTAAGCTGCACAGTGCAACCAAAAAAAAAAAACAAAAACAATAGTTGTTTCCCTGGGCTCCTCCAAAGCTGGAGGTTTTGTTTGTTTGTTTTCTCTTTTAGAGGGTCATCATAGGCTCTAGACGTTTATATACTTGATGTTTTAATCCGTTGCAGTCATTCATATTTTTGATGTTCAAATTGTTCTATTATTGGACCGTGTGAGAGCCTTTGGGTTGGCCTCTGAGTCTTTGGGTTGGCTGTTGTGTCTTTGACATGTGTGCTTGTATGAGAGTTTGGTTCAGACTCATCTGCTACAATCCCTGCTTAGTCCCAGAATCAGCCTTTTCTCCAAGGAAGCCTGGTTCCTTTTAGTGGGAAATGTGTTTAGTTCAATCTGAGCAACTAGAGTTGCTCATTGCTACTGGATTGGTCATTGTTTCTTGTCCTTTTCAGTACCTGGAGTCAGTAATTATGTATTATATATATATATATGTATATTTTTTTAACATCTTTATTGGAGTATAATTCTTTATAATGGTGTGTTAGTTTCTGCTTTATAACAAAGTGAATCAGTTATACATATACATATGTCCCCATATCTCCTCCCTCTTGCGTCTCCCTCCCGCCATCCCTATCCCACCCCTCTAGGTGGTCACAAAGCACCGAGCTGATCTCCCTGTGCTATGCGGCTGCTTCCCACTAGCTATCTATTTTACGTTTGGTAGTGTATATATGTCCATACCACTCTCTCACTTCGTCCCAGCTTACCCTTCCCCCTCCCTGTATCCTCAAGTCCATTCTCTAGTAGGTCTGTGTCTTTATTCCCTTCTTGCCCCTAGGTTATTCATGACCATTTTTTCTAAAAATAGAACTACCATACGACCCAGCAATCCCACTACTGGGCATAAACCCTGAGAAAACCATAATTCAAAAAGAGTCATGTACCAAAATGTTCATTGCAGCTCTATTTACAATAGCCAGGACATGGAAGCAACCTAAGTGTCCATCAACAGATGAATGGATAAAGAAGATGTGGCACATATATACAATGGAATATTACTCAGCCATAAAAAGAAATGAAATTGAGTTATTTGTAGTGAGGTGGATGGACCTAGAGTCTGTCATACAGAGTGAAGTAAGTCAGAAAGAGAAAAACAAATACTGTATGCTAACACATATATATGGAATCAAAGAAAAAAAAAGAAAAAATGTATTACATTTTTAATGAGAATATCTATCATCTTCCATCCTGAGCTGCTCCTCTGTCATCTTATAGGTAATCATTTTTGTTAGTCTGAGTTTTAACCTTCCATTTAAAAAAATATAATCAATTACAATACATATATTAGTTTTCTCCCCTGTTCATAGATAAAAGGTGGCATATTCTACACCAGTGCTGTGCAATAGAAGTTTCTGCAGAAATGAAAATGCTATGTATCTGTCTGTTCAGCATGGTAGCCACAGGTTACTTGCGGGTGTTGAGCACCTAAAATGTGGCTGTTGTGACTAAGGAACCGAATTTTTAATTTCATTAATATAACTAATATAAATTTAAATAACCACGTGTGTCTAGTGGCTACTGTATTGGACAGAAGCTCTACACATTTCTCTGCACCGGGCTTTGTTAACTGAACAATATATCCTGGAGATGACTCCACAGAGTCACGTCACAGAGAGGGAGTCCTCATTGCTTCCACAGCTGCATAGTCTGCTAGAATGTAGATGGACCATTGGTGATCATCCAGCTCCCTGCTGGTGGACTCTTGTCTTGTTTCTAATTTTCTGCTGTTACAAATTTTTCTGAAAGGAATGACCTTGTGCTTATGCCTTTTTATCTTTTGCATTGTTTCTTTGGGATAGTTACTTAGAAGAGTGATTACCGGTTCCAAGGGGAAATACATTTTACTAGTAATTTTACTAGATAGCATTAAACCCTATCCATGGGGGTTGGACCATTTCACATAAGCTCCAGTAATGCCTGGGAAGCCTGTTTCCTCACAGACTATATATTTAGTGAGAAGAGGTAGTTATTTTTTTTTCTTTGTATCTCTTATCATGAGTTAGATTGAACAATTTTTACATGTTTAAGGACCTTTTTTTTGGTGACATACCTGTTAGTATCTATTGCCCCTTTTTCTTTCTTGGTGTTTTTCATGTTTTTTGGTTCCCCCCCGCCCCCCGCCTCACTTTTTCATGAGTTCTCTACGTATTACGGATATAACCCTTTGTTGTATGCAAGTTCTAAATATTTTTCCCAATTTTTAATTTTTCATTTTGCTTTGCTTATGTGCTTTTCTTTTGCAATGTATTTTTTAAAATGAATATATCATCTTTTCCCTAATTCCTTCTGGATATTTAGTCATAGTTGGAAATGGTTTCTCACCAGCAAGTTTATAGAGGAACTTCACTGCGGGTGTACTTCTGCGGACAGGAGAGGGAAGAGAGAACGGTGGATCATAAGGGGTGTTGGGAATTACAGGAACCCTGAGGGGAGGTCTCATCTTGGGAGAAAGCTGTGAAAACTATCCACTAAATCAGGAGACGTAGATGTTCAGATCAGGGTCCCGATCTGGGCTTGTCTTTGAGAACTTGGTCTCTGTGCTTTCTGTCTCCTGTGGATCTGGGTCCAGGCCCCCACCACTGGGAGACAAGGCCCTAAATGAAGCAGAAACTCCATGTCACCTCTGATGGACCCCTCAGATAACTAAATGGGAGGGACCACCCTCCTAGGGATAAGACAGACACAAAATCACTCTCGAAATCTATCACACAACCCAGCCAAGACCTAAGAGAAAGTAATGCTCTAGCTCGCACCCATGAGAGAACCAAGACTGAAACCACACAGTGTTATAACCTTGACACTCACTGTCCTTCTGGGAGGGAAGTCTCGTCAGGAGAAAGTAGTAGCCTCTTAGGGCTCTTCAAGAGAACATAGGTGTGGGTTACGAGCTGCCTCGGTTTCCCAAGTACAACCTCTCCCCTCTCAACTGCATTATTTCCTGTTTAGATGCCAGGTTTCCTGGACTCAGGGTGAAGCTTGGACTAAACCTGTTTGGAATGGAGTCCCTTTGAGGTCATACCTCACCACCCCATGGTGTGCGCAGTAACATCCACCTTGCTGCCTGTGGACATCTCCAGTTACCCAGGTCTACTGATCAGGGGAGGGAAGGTGTGGGATGCAGATGTGGAATTGGACTGACCGTGCCTGGTACACAGTAGACACCTAATTCACATTTAATAAAGAAATGAGATGCAGATGCAGGAGTAAGCAGGAAAGGAAAGCTACCTATATGTCCTTTCATTCTTTTTATACACATGAATTCTTTAACGGGCATTGGGATCATGCAACAGTTAATTTTTGTAATCTGCTTTAAAGGAAACTTTTTGTTTCTATTCCTAAAAATTATATCTTTTCATTGGGAAAAAAATAACCCGTGGAAAATGAAGAAAGATTCCTCTAAGTAGATGTGTGTGACAGTATAGTGGGTCATCTATGAAATGGCATGTTGATACCTACCTCAGATCTGTTGTGAGGAAAAATGAACAAACCGAGAGAAGATATCTGATCTATAATATCATAAAACTTCAATAAACATATGTATGGTTTCTCCTCTGTTCTCCCCTAAGAAAAGAGATGACTTAAATAAAAAGAGCTCATAGAGATCATTTGGATTTGAAGGAGCAGAAAGGAAATGTATATGTTATGAATGTTATGCCATATATATTCTCTTTCAGAGCTTCTAAAATGGACACACCTGTTTCCTCAGTTTCTTTGCTAACGGAATCAGCAGACACTATTTTTAGTCGCTTTTTATCTGCTGTGTTCAAAGTCTTAGAGTTGCCATGTCTCAGCTAGCTCTAAACAGTGTCTCAGTGCCTCCTGAATATGACACTTCTTCCCTTTGTCCAGGCCTAATTTTTCTGTCTTTCATTCACACTGTTGCTCAGCTAGGCCTGTACATCCGAAACCTAATCTGGGTCATCCTGGTGAAAGAAGATGTGATTGCAGGCAGCTAGTTTTCCTGTGTTCAGACTAACACCCAAATCCTTCAGTTGGTTTGGGCATGTATCCCATTTTGAACTTGAGCTGATATTGTATTGCAAGTGATGGGCATGTGTGTATTTTCCTTTTCTTATTTTTAGTTGCATAAGGAAGGTACTTTAAAGTTGATTTCATTCTCACATGATGATTGTTCCCGGGGACTTTGTCTGATTTATCCTGTGACTAAACTTTTCCCCTGAATCCTGCTGTTTAAGCATTCTCCCCTCTGGATGCTGTAGGGCCGGGTGCTAGGTGATCTCATGCAGACCCTCACCCTTTCCCTTCCCTGTGGAGTTCACTGCTTGGCTAACTGGTGGTTAAGTACATGGCTTGCTCTTAGCTCAAGGGGCTTTACTTGGGAGAGAACAGAAAGAAGCATGTTGTGAAACTACTTTCATCTCATGACCTTCACTAAAATCCTGGGAAGTGGAGATGTCGTCTGACTGCTGAATGTAAGGTTTATTAGAGAGAAATGCTTGCTGGCATCTCTGATTTTCTCCTAGCCCAACTAGGAGTGTCATGTGGTAGATTCATGAATTAGTTCTGAGACCACCCATTACTTAATTCCCGTGGCTTAAGGATTCCCCATGTTGACGCTGACCTACTTTCCTATGGGATGGGCTAGGGACATTTATTCTTATTATATTTTGCACTTCCAAAACCAAGACACTTTTGTTGTAGATAAAAATGGATAGACAATGCATGAAAGGAAAAAAAATCATTAAAAGTCTTAAAAGTCTATTTCCCGTGGATAAGAACGGTCCACATATTTTTTTTCAGAAATTGTACTATGCAAGTATAATTATGCATTTTTAGGAATAGCAATGAGGTGAAATCCTACTTACGGTGTTTTTTTTTTTTTACATCAGTCTTCAATTTTATACACGTCAGTGTATACGTGTCAATCCCAATCTCCCAATTCAGCACACCACCATCCCCACCCCACCGCGGTTTTCCCCCCTTGGTGTCCATACTTTTGTTCTCTACATCTGTGTCTCAACGTCTGCCCTGCAAACCGGTCCATCTGTACCATTTTTCTAGGTTCCACATACATGCGTTAATATACGATATTTGTTTTTCTCTACTTACAGTTTTATAAACTACTTTTTTATGATAAACACCATATTTTGAAAGTCAAGCCAGTCAATATAAGCTCACATAATAATAAAAATGATCCTATAATTTCTAATGATCCATTTAGGTATGATAATAATAAGAATCATTAATATTTGTTCGTGACCTCTTCACTGCCCAGCACTGATGTAGGCGTTAACCCTATGCTTACTCATTTTATCCTCCCCACAGCCTATGAGGAGGAGCTCCTGTTGCCCCACTTTAACCATCAGGGAACTGGGGCACCGTGAGGGCAGGGCTAGCCAGCCACAAGACTAAGATGTGAACAGACAGTGTGTGGCTGCCAAGCCCCACAGCTATCCTGTGTACACTAACTAGTGCTTCGCATATGATAAGACCCTCAGCCTCACTGTTCATTAGGGCACAATAAAACAGATCAAACCGAGGTACGACATTTTCCCCCAGTTTAATAACAGGGAATTTAAAATATTGATAGCAAGCAATATGGTTTGGAATTGGGGGAATTGTGTCCTGTTATACTGTGGAATGGGCTCCCCAACATCTTGTTCTCCCTTCCTGTGCCTCAGGGATGTTCCTCTTCTAAATTTATGGCTCTCCTGTAGGCGGAGCAGAGATTGCTTATGTTTCCCAGTGATTTTATTATTTTGTGTATTTACAAGAGTAATACATATTTGTTATAGGTAAAAATAAAACACATAGAAAAGGAAATAATACAACAATACCCTAAACACAGCACTCAAAGGTAATCCCTGCTAATGTTTTCATCTGGGTTATGTTTTCCCCAAAGTTTTCTTACATGGGAATTTGGGTATTTATGCACGAACGGATGCATTCCTATGCTTCTGTACAAAAGGTAAGATCTCATTTTAGTTTTTTAACCTGCTTATATCACTATAGCGGGTTGAATTATATCCCCCAACAAGGTATGTCCAAGCCTTAACCCGTACCTGTGAATGCGAGCTTATTTAGAAGTACGGTCTGAGCACATGTACTTAATCTTGAGATGAGTTCATATTGAATTTAAGGTGGCCCCTAAGCCCAATGACCGGTGTCCTTATAAGAGAAAGGAAAGGGGGATTTCACACACACAAGGAAGGAGGCCACGTAAAGATGGAGGCAGAGACTGGAGTTTGCTGCTCTAGTATGGCCCTGCCAACACCCTACTTTTGGACTTTGGTCTCCAGAAGTGAGAGAGAGAGGAAAAAAAATTCTGTTGTTTTAAGCCATGAATTCCATGGCTTTTTGTTTTTTGTTTTTTATGGCAACCTTAGGAAACTGATACACTCAGTAAAAACATCCCCCAAACGTCACTGACTGTGAATAAGCATCAAAGTCCTATTTTTTCATAACTGCTGGGATAGTAATATCAATAAAGATACAGGGAAAACGAAATAAAAAATAGGCTAAAATGTATTATGTACCAAGTGCCTTTTATGTGTGAGTTTATCAGTGCTTCCGGCACCTCTATGAGGTAGATACTGTTGCTAATCCTCATTTTATAGATGAAAAACTGTGCAACAGGGAGAATAAGGACTTGGCCCAGGACTGCACAGTTGGGGAGCAGGACAGCTTGGGTTTATACCTGGCACCTCGTGCTCCAGAGCCAGGGAAACTGTCAAAGATTTGATATTAAGTGACAGGAGCAGTCTGCACAAAGATGCATATTTTAGGTGGTTATTCAAAGTAACACTCAGTATGTTACCATATTTATACAAAATATCTGAACCTAGTGACAAAAAGGAGGCTTGTGACCTTGGTGGGAGCACGTTCATTGCAATTATGGGGACAGAAGCTACAGTGCAGTGAGATAAGGAGACAGTGGGAAGTGAAGAGTGTTAAAAGGGAATGCAGAAAATGCTTTCTGGAACTTTGATTTTGAAGGGTGGGAGAGAAAGGGGAAAAGAGAGACAGAGGCCTGTGACTGTATGGGGATGAGAGGTACAAAGAGGGATTAAAAAAAAAAATCTTCAGTTCCTTGAAAGTATAAAAGTTAATGTGCAGGAGCCATGTCATCTCAGATTTAACCATTGACTTTTCCCATATTTTCCTCTTCCCTCCACATTAGAGGTAAAGAGACAACTCTAATGGAATACTATGGGTTTTGAGCTCAATATATATTTAGTTATTAGTGAACGAAAGAGTGAAACAAAGAAATGTTAGTAACCCTCGGAATTTTGCCTCTCAGGGTGACAGCAGATGGCTGGAGTTCTGGTGTGATGTGGCTGGATGATGCATGATCTGAGGACCCCTGCACTGGTGAATGTGGGGTGAGTCCCAGATTTTCCTATAAACATATTAACGTACAGAGCAGTCCAGGAGCAGCAGTTAGGCAAACACCGCAGCGCGCTGCCCTGGTGCCACCTCTCACTGAGCTCATCAGGTGAGTCAAAGGCAAGCCTGTCTTCCCAGCGTGGGGAACCGGATTAGGATCAGCACCCAGGTATGATATGGAGCAGCTCTTAGGAGCTTCTGTAACACCAGAGAATGAAGAGAACCGACTATCTCAAACCCTTCAAGTCAACACTTGTCAGAGAGATATTTGCTCCCTTCCTCTAGATGTATGTAATCTCTGTAGGAGAAACCGTGAGAAATGACTTTTCCTAATTCCTGCCTTAGTCCCGAGGCTCAGACAGCCCCTACTGTTGGATCCCAACATTTAAAAGGCACTGAAGTCCCACCACGTGCCATATACTCTGGGCAGGTTTCCTCATTCACCCCTCAGGACAGCTCTGTGACACAGGTATCGTGAGTCCCACATCACAGATGCCCAAGCTCAGGCTGACAGAGCCTAGGTCACCTGGCCACATAAGTGGCAGGATGGGATGAGGTTCTATCCCTCGCCCTCCCTAGAGGACACAGAGCAGCCTCCCTTTCAGAAGATGGGCTTCCAGGGCTGGAGAAGTGGTCGATCACACTCCCTGCTATTGTGGCCCCATGGGTACTCACTCACCAAACCCTCTGGGTGAGGAAGATGACAGAGGAGATGAAATCCCGCCCCTTGTGTCAAGAGACCTGGGTGTTGGCCATATCCATTGGCTCATCCCTGAAGTGCTGAATTGGACTGGTGCAGAAGCATAGATGGGACAGGTGACCCAGAGGGAAGGAAAGTGATATGTACAGAGCTACTTTAAGCAAATGCATTTTATATTTCATCTCCTTTGATCATAACCAGCTATTCTCTCTCTCTCTCTCTCTCTCTCTCTCTCTCTCTCTCTCTCTCTATCTATCTATATATAATTCAAATCAGGATACTGACTTTAAGGGAGTTTAAATAAATCAGGGCAACAACTTTATTTTCTCAGGATCAACAGCTAACTGTGGGATTATTCTAAAGTTTTTCATTTTTCGTCTTGACTCTTCTTGGGCTCTGAATGATTTAAACTCTAGGGGCTGCCTTATTTGCTCTTGGAGTGTTGTTCACTGTAGTTTTAGAATTGTGAACTACATAATTTTTAAGTTGCAATACTACTGAGATTTAAAACACATTCTAAATGGAGAATATACTAAGAATTGTTTGAAAACAGGGGAGAAAGCATATGCAAACTACTACTCAGCTACTGGGTTAGTATCCCTGGTTTGTGATACATGCTTAATAACAAACAAAGAGATTGGCTCATAATTTAAACAGCAAATTCGTGTAAAATTATAAATGAACAATAAACATGTCAAAGTCTGCCCAAACCACAAGCATTAATAAGATGCAGATATAAATCCTGAGAATTCATATTGAGTGGAAAAGACAAGATGCAAAAGATGAGTAATGTGACTCTTATTTTGGAAAAGACCCTGTGGGTGTGCAGGGTGTCATGTGCCTTCACCACAGGCACACGTCTGGAAGGGAGGCATCATTCAATGATTACAGACCCCTTTGGGTCAGGGGGTAGGGTCACGCTACTGAGAGATACCGGATAATTTCATTTTATAGATGTACTTTCATATATTGTTTGAAATATTGTGTTCAGGGAAAAAGTATTTTGACAAAAATTTGAAAGCAGAACATACTTGCAAACAGATTCAGAAAAGTAATGTACACAGGCATTCATTACTGTGGAAAAGCCTTTATTTTTTCAGTTACGTGGAAAAACAAAGCAGGAAAAAATAGAGTGGCAAGTGTCTCTGTCTGCACAGGTGTGTGTTTCGATGTCTCCTCCAGCTCTATCACCCTAAGTACTCACACTCTCACAGCTGCAGCTTTATCTTCAGTTCAAACCAAAGCTGGACTTCCAATTTCAGGTTTCGATTTCCTAGAAAATGATGGAAACAGGTAGATGGCTGCCAGTAGATTTTAAAATTCCATAAAACTCTAGCTGAAACCATTAGACCAATATCTGAGCCTCCATCACTCCCTCCCTCCCTCTTGCTGAGCCTCTGAGTCTGAGACTCTCAGAGCTAGCATCCTGGATCCAGCTACCTGCAGACCGCCATCTCCATTTTTATTTTTATTTTTATTTTTTAAGGAAAATGAGTACACGTAGCAAAATGGAATAAATGTCATTGAACAGTTTGTTTCCTGAGATACCAATTCTGTTTGGAAAATTCATATGTCTCTTAAAGCAGTTCCATTCGCTGTTGATCACAAATCTACATCGTGTTCATTGACTTCTCTCTTGTCAGTTGATGGGTCCACACTGTAGAGGGGTCCCTTTCAGAGAGCGGGGCGTTCATCCTCCATTACCCCACCCTTGTACAGGCTGCCCAGTCCTTCTCATACCCCCTGTCTGCCCTGTCGGTCATCCTCTGTCCAGGACACTGGACACAGCTGTTCAGATCCCACTTGGATGCCCCATCCTCTCTCCCCCCCCCACCCCCCCGCACCCAGTGCTGCCCTTCGCCCACCCACCACCCACTGCCAAGGCGCTACTGTCACCTGGTGTTTCATCATGTGCAGCCCCCAGCGTATATGTTTTTACAGTCTTATTTTATACCTATCTTTTTTTTTAGACAGAATTAGAATCATTTTGTACATAGATTCAAAAGCTGTGTTTTGAAGGAGGGTATTTGTGGGGGTTTTTTTTCCCCTCCAAGCTGACCCATTTTCGTCAGGAAGTTTGATGATGGCGGTACACTGATGCCACCTCGTGACAGAAACCTGAACTGCAGTTTGAACATCGTGAAGCAGAAAGGTGGGAGGGACGGGCTGTGACCCACACCCAGCTGGCAGAGCTTTCTGGAAGTCTGCGTGGAAAGGGGGGCATTCCCAGGATACAGGGACATTGAGATATCCAGACAGAAAGTGCAGCCTCCTTCTACGGTGAAGAAAAAGTTTTATGTGAGTGGAAATAAAAGATCATTTAAACATTTTACTCTTTGAGATCTCTGGATGAATAGCTAGAAATCTTATTAGCCAAAATGGATCAAGGCCACTTAAAATCTTTGTGATTTTCTTTTGTACTTTTATGGCCATCTTTTCACATAAATACGTTTCTATGATATATTTTAAATATTTTTATAATTTCAATTTTTAATATTGATTGAGCATTGCATCATATGATGCTCCAAACTATTTCACCAGTACCCAAGTAGTGAAAATTTAGTGCCCTTACCGTATTTCCTGTTACAAACAACAGTATACTTAACACCCTTGCTCATATATACATATATACCTTTGAAGTGTTTCTTTATATAATTTCTTGAAAATGTTCTTTATAAACAAGGAAATATGTAATGTTTTATATTTACACAACATTGGAAATAATATTACTAATTTATATTCCTAACATCATTGTAAGAAAGTGCCTGTTTCTCCACACATGAGAAATAATGTGACTCTTTGCTTTTCCTATAGGCAGCAAATCATCTCTCCTCATTGTTTTGATTATCACTTGTTTTTGCTGCTTTTCTAGAATTCCGTCATAATGTCGATGGAAATACACAATTAACAATCTATAATAGGAATAGAAAAGAGTTTTATTTGAGCCAAACTGCAGACTGTAGCCCAGAAGCCAGCTTCTCAGATAGCTCTGAGGAACTGCTCCAGAGAAGCATGGTTTTTAGCAGTTTTATATCTTGTCAGAACAAAGAACATTAAACAAGTCAGGGACACATTTCTCCAACGTTTCAAAAAAACAGACCAGCACATACGCGTACAGCACAGCACGTACAGTATGGCCTTGGCAGCTAGGAAGGGAGTCTTATCATCAAAGGAGTACCAGCATTAGCATCCCAGAAAGAGGGGCATTTCATCTTGACTTTTAACATGGACATTCTTTACTTCTGGTCAGTGTGCCCTTTTCTTTAGTAATTAAAGCAGATGTACAATGTATGCTTGAAAGGCCACAAAGAGGCCGTTTTAGTTAGCACAAAATTCAAGTTAACTCATGTATAAGCTAGAATGACTTCCCCATACCTCAATATGTGAACATTTCTTTTATCACTATGGATGTGACATAATTAATTCTCACAACCTTGTGTTACAGAGTGTTTCTGACATTCCCTACTAACACTGTGGATGGCATCTGAAAGTGTCTGTATACTGCTAAAGGACACATTCCTCATGGCTATTTGCTATTGAGCTGACTGTGTCCTCTTCGAGTCTAGAAAACTGTCTTGGGAGAATTCTAGTATTATGATAACAGAATCTGTTTGGTGTCTGAGTGTGTGTGTGTGTGTGTGTGTGTGTGCGCATGCGTGCGTGTGAGCGCGCGTGCACGCACTGACAGCCACATTTCCTTCTGCTTCCTTCTGTGCCTTCATGGCGTTGCTTGCCATTTGGTCTCCCTTCCTAAATTCAGACCCAGAAGTGAAGCTAGGGAATTACCAGGATGGCCGTCTTTATAACCAAATCCTAATCACCACCCTTAACTGCATCCTGAATGTAAACCTCTGAAAGGGAAATTGTTGGTACAAAGGGTGTGCAACTATATGGCCCTTTGAGAAGTCCTGCCATACTGACACCCAGAAAGATAGTTCCAGTGTAATCTCCCCAAAGTGGAGTCACGTGAGAAAGGCCACAGTGGAGTGAACGAAGTCGTAAGGCTGATACTGCGTCACACAGGCCAGGCCCTGGAGTCTATCGTAGACCCACTCTCAAGTCACCACCACAGTGGGAAGATGTGGACGTGATCACACATAAATTAAACTCTGCACACAAGCACAACCTGCAGTAATATTTGTGGGGGAAAAGCATTGCTTGGAGGAACAGAGGACATAGAGTCAGCGGGTCTGGGATACAGCCCCCATTTATATAAATTAACATTTATGTAAAACACGTGACATGTAAAACACGTGCATCTAGACCTTTGTATGGAAAAGATTGGTTGTTACTGTGGTGAAACAAGACCAGGCCAGTATCATATTTCTAACAGCCTTCTTGCAATATAATTTACAATGTACAAAGTCCACACATTTTAAGAGTACAGTTTGATGATTTTTAGTAACTGTGTAGAGTTATACAACCATTATCATAATCAAGTTTTAGATGTTCCATCACCCCAAAAAGTCCCATTGTGCTTGAATGCAGTTAATGCCCACATTCACCCCTAACCCCAGGAACCCAGGGACTCACCTATTCTGGACATTTCATACAATGATTCCACTTATTTCTTCTGATATTTGGTTTCTTTCACTTGACATACTGTTTTCAGGGTCCATCCATATTGTAGCGTGTATCAGTACTTCATTTCTTTTTTATTGCCAAACAATATACCACATTTTATTTATTCATTAATTTGTAGACATTTGGGTTGTGTCCACTTTTGGCTATTATGAATAATGATGCTACGTACATTCACGTACAAGTTTTTATGTAGACATACGTTGTCATTTCTCTTGGCTGTGTACCTAGCAGTGGAACTGCTGGGTCGTATGGTAACTCTCTGTTTAACTGTTTGAGGAGCTGCCAGACTGTTTTCCTGACCTTGATAATCTTGAAGAATACAGGCATAGTCTCTTATTTTTCTTGTGATTAGCCTGTGGTTGTGGGTTTTGAGAAAGAATACCACAGAGTTGAAGTGCCCTTCTCATCCCATCATGTCTGGGAGGACATGGTACTCACATGACATCACTGAGTCACTGGAGATGTTGACCTTCATCAGTGGGTTAAGGTGCTGTTTGCCCAGTTTCTCCAGTGTACAGTAACTGTTTTCCATTTGCCTCCTCTGTTCTGCAGAAGTGAGTCACTAAGTCTGCCCTACCCTCAGAGGTGGAAGGCAGATTTCAGGTTCCCTTCACAGAAGCAGGGTATCAACATATGTTATTTAGAATTATTCAATAAAAACAATTTGTCTCCTCTCATTCATTATTAATTCAAATATATATATATAATTATCTGTTTATATCAATGTGGCTTCATTTTTTTAAGTCTGTATTTTATTTCATTTAGTATCATTCTATTCTTTTATTTTCCACCCTAGAATCTTTCATTTTTTACCAGAAACCTTTATTACCTGCCTTTATGTGTCATTTGACTAACGGGAACCTCCAGTGAGAGCAGCCCCCTCCCACCCTACTGTTCTCTGGCCCCAGACAATCAGGAATTGCAGCCCCTGGGCTTCAGCCTTTGCCTCCAAGTGTGGGAAAGTCATTCAGGCTGAGTCAGTAAGAGTCTTTCTGGGATGTTCAGAATTTGTGTGATACTTGTCTCTTGTTTGTTTGCTTGCTTTTTAAAAAAATTTATTTGGCCGTACTGTGCAGCATGTGGGATCTTAGTTCCCCAACCAGGGATCGAACCCAGGCCCCCTGCATTGGGAGCACGGAGTCTTAACCACTGGGACTGCCAGGGAAGTCCCTGCTTGCTTGCTTTTAATCATGGATGGACATGGACATGCATCTAGAGCTACCAGTGGGCATACCTCTCCTCTCTTGCAGCAAATTACAAAAATTATGGTGACCAAGTAAGCTAACAGGGTGGTGCTCTTTCTTTTTCCTCAAAAGAGTTGAATGTTGAGTTTTTGGTTTTTTTTTCACTTTCAAGTACTTGTGTTTGACAAATAAAACCCACCATGTTAACTTGGCACAATGAAAAGTACATCCCAGTTCAATGCCCAGTAGAATGGAATTGGTCCTGATTCCATTCTTGACACTTCATTAAACTTTCTCTTTAATCATGTGCATTGATTATCCATATTCTAAGGAGCATTAAGTGTGTGTGTGTGTGTGTGTGTGTGTGTGTGTGTGGCCTAGCAAAAAGCAAAGGTAAAGGAAATTCTAGATACATGGAGAGGAAATCATTCTATTCCATCAGAACAATGCTAAGTGTGTTTAGAACTTAATGAAAATGGTCTTTGTAACCACCAAAACATAAGATAGGCAGCAGACATACAAAATTATGCTCAATTCTACTAGTGAGGCTGATTCTTGTCAGTTCATATTTTAGAAAAAGTCTGTGTGGTAAAATGTACATATAACGAAAGCCTAGGCAGATTTAATCATATAAAAATATTAACACAGTTAAAACTTGTTGATACAGGAAGTGCTACGGTCTGAATGTTCAACATATGGTCAAAATTCATATGTTGAAATCCTAAGCCCTAAAGTGATGAGATGGGGCCTTTGGGGTGATTAGGTCATGAGGCCAGAGCTCTCATGAATGGCCTTAGTGCTGTTATAAAAGAGACTTCATAGAGCTTCTTCCACCACATGGAGATACAGTGAGAAATCTGTGACCTGGAAGAGGGCCCTTTCCTGACCATGTTTATACCTTGATCTTGGACTTCCAGCTTCCAGAACTATGAGAAACACATTTCTGTTGTTTATAAGCCATGCAGTTTATGGTATTTTTGTTATAGCAGCCCGAATGGACTAAGACAGGAAGTAATGCCTCATACAAGAAATAAAATATTTTCTGTTAAAAATGACAAACCAGAGATTAAGTTAGTTATTTACAAGCAAGGAAATCACAAAAAAGAACAAGCAAGGGGATGCCAAAATGAACAGAAACCCATTATTTGGCCACAACTCACTTTTTGTTTAGTGGCTTAAAACAACAGAAATCTAGGGAATTCCCTGGTGGTCCAGTGGATAGGACTCCGTGCTTTTGCTGCCAAGGGCCCGGGTTTGATCCCTGGTCAGGGAACTAAGATACCACAAGCAGCGTGACCAAAAAGCAATAAAAACAACAACAACAACAACAACAACAAAAATCTATCATCGTACAGTTCTGGAGTTCAGAAGTCCAAAATGGGTATTACTGGGGCTAAAATTAAGATATCAGCTGGACTGCATCCCTTCTGGAGGGTCTAGGGGAGGATGAATTTCCTTGCCTATTCCAGCTTCTAGTGCCTGACTGCATTCCTAGGCCTGTGGCCCTTCCTGGCTTATGGCTTGAGGCTCGTGGCCTCTATCTTCAAAGCCAGCACAGTAGCATCTTCCAATCTTTTTCTCACTACTACCCCTGTATCTGTTGTCACATCTCTTTCTCTGACTCTTCTGCCTCCCTCTTTCCCTTGAAAGGACTCTTTTTAAAAAATTGTGGTAAAATATACATAACAGAATTCACTGTTTTAACCAACTTCAAGTATACAGTTCAGTAGCATTACTTACATTCACAATGTTGTGCGACCATCACCACTATCTATTTCCAGAACTTTTTCATCATCTCAAATCGAAACTCTGTACCCAGTAAACAATAACTCTCCATTCCCCTCTTCCCCGGTCCTTGGTAACCTCTATTATACTTTCTGTCTCTATGAATTTACCTATCCTCGGTACCTCACATAAGTTGAATCATACAATATTTGTCTTTTTGTGTCTGGATTATTTCACATAGCAGAATGTTTTCAAGGTTCATCCATGTTGTAGCACGTATCAGAATTTCCTTCTGATTTAAGGCTGAATAATATTCCATTGTAGGTGTATATCACATTTTAAAAAATCCATTCATCTTGTTGATGGACACTTGGGTTGCTTCCACCTTTTGGCTATTGTGAATAGTGCTGCTATGAACATTGGTGTGTAAGTATCTGTTTGAGTCCCTGCTTTCAGTTCTCTTGGGAATATGCCTAGAGGTGGAATTGCTAGATAATATGGTAATTCTGTGTTTATTTTTTTTGAGGAACCAACATACGGCTTTCTGCACAGACTGCACCATTTTACATTCCCACCAACAGTGCACAAGTGTTGTAGTTTCTGCATAGTCTTGCCAACACTTCTTACTTTCCTTTGTTTGTTTGTTTTTGATAATAGCCATACCATTGGGTGTGAAGTGGTTTCTCATTGTGGTTCTGATTTGCATTTCGCTGCTGACTAGTGATGTTGAGCATCTTTTCATGTGCTTATTGGCCATTTGTATATCTTTTCTGGAGAAATTTGTATTCAAGTCCTTTGCCCGTTTTTGCATTGTGTTGTTAGGTTTTTTTGTTCGTGAGTTATAAAAATTCTATATATCCTGGATATTAATCCCTTATCAGATATATGATTTGCAAGTATCTTCTCCCATTCTGTGGATTGTCTTTTCACTCTCCTGATAGTGTGCTTTGATTCACTATCACTTTGATTCACACTAAAAGTTTTTAATTCTGATGAAGTCCAATTTATCTATGTTTTCTTTTGCTGCCTATGCTTTTGGTGTCATATCCAAGAAATCATTGCCAAATCCGGTGTCATGAAGGTTCCCCCCATGTTTTCTTCTAAGAGTTTTATAGTTTTAGCTCTTATGTTCAGGTCTTGGATCCATTTTGAGTTCATTTTAATATGTGGTGTAAAGTAAGGGTGTAACTTCATTTTTATGCATATGGATATCCACTTTCCCCTGCACCGTTTGTTGAAAAGACTTTTCTTTCCCCATTGAATAGGGTTGTCAGTGAAGCTCTTTAATTGAGTTAATGTACTGAATCATTATGTTGTACACCTGAAACTAATATTATGTTATATATCAATTTTTTATCTGCTTAAAATCCATAAAACAAGAAAATATGCCTTAGTTGATGAATAGGATTCAGTTGCAAGATTATTGAACTTTACTAAAGACACATGAAAACTGTAAAACTATCAAAACTGTAAAAATGTCAACTTGCTCATATTTATACAAAATCTAACATTTATTGAGCTCTTACTGTGTGCGTAGCATTATTCAAAGGGATTTCATCTGTTAACTCAAATAAATCTCAAAGCAACGACCCATCAGGAACAAGACAAGGATGCCTGTTTTTGCCACTTCTATTCAATCTAGTATTGGAACTTCACTGCATGGTAGGCATCAAACTAATGGTACACAAGGCAAAAGCTTCACTGACAACGCCATCTATAGTATTCCCTGACCTGATGTTTTCTACTCAATTTATGTGTTTATTTTCTTCAAAGCACTCATCCCCATACAAAATTGCCCTGCTTATTGACTTGCCTGCTTATTGCCAGTTTTCTCAAACTAGAGTGAAACAGGAGTCTTGCCATGAACCACACTTGGGAAAATTCTGACCAAACAGCTGACATTTGTGTAGCATTAATTTAATGCCTACCATGCAGGGTTCTATGATTTCTGGGATGTCATTGTTAATATAATTACTTGGAAATGCATTGGTCCTTCCCTCCCAGCTCTGAGCACAGATTGCTTTCCCACATGGATCATACTTAAACTCCACAGTAGTCCTGGGTAGTCAGGGGGATTGGGTATCGTTATCCTGTTGTATAGAAGACGATGGAGGAAAGGTTAGTGAGTTACCTAAAGTGTCCCAATGATGGGGCCCGATCTCTTCACTCTTGCTCCAGGAACTTGTCTAGCAGATTCATCATCACACTTGGTTCTTCTCTATCAGCTCCTGTTTCTGGGGCTCAGAGTCCACACCCTCCTCTGATGTTCCACTAGAAGGGAGAGTAAGGGACAAGACAGCACATGGAATAGAGAAGAAAGTGAGAGGAAGGGAAAGCACATGAAATACAAGAGACAGGAGTGAGGATGTGCTTGCCTGTCCCCTCTCAGTTCACTGGAAGCTGTGTGGTGATACTTTGCCTCTTCCCCAGCTCCATCACACGGCGCTCACGCCACACAGCTGTGAAACCGTACATTTTACAAAGAGTAGGAAATGTCTTTAAATGGTTTGTTTACTCCGATACCAGTTCTGTTTGGAAAATTCATATGTATTCAAAGCAGTTCCACCTGCTGTTGACCCCAAGTCTACATCATTTTTATTCAGTCATCTCTTCGCTCATAAGTGTAGGTTGACTTGTCTACACGGTAGTGGGGCCCCTCCCCAAGAGCTGGGTGTTCACCCTCCATTAGCCTAACCCGTACAGGCTTCTCAGACTTTCTCACACCCCCTGTCTGTCATCCTCTGTCCACGACACTGGACACAGCTGTTTAGATCCCGCTCCTATGCCCCATCCTCTCTGTCACCTCCCTCCTGCCCTGCGCTGCCCTTCACCCACCCACCGCCCACTGCCATGGTGCTGCTGCCACCTGGTGTTTCATCGTGTGCAGTCCCCAGAGTATATGTTTCTATGGTCTTCTTTTACACCTACAGTTCTTCTCAGATAGAATTAAGAATCATTCAACACAGACGTTCACAGGCTGCCTTTGAAGGGAGGGTATTGCTTTTTTTTTTTTGCTTCTAACTGACCCATTTTTCTAGAGAAGTTTGATGATGGCGGTACGTTGGTGCCACCTGTTGACAGAAGCGTGAACTGCAGCTTGAGCATCGCGGAGCAGGAAGGTGGGAGGGAGGGGCTGTGGCCCACATCCACCCGTCAGAGCTTTCTGAAAGCCTAGGGTGGGGTGGGGTGGGGTGGGGTTCACCATGGTACAGGGATGTTGATGACCTCCAGACAGAAAGTGCAGCCTCCTTCTAAGTGGAAGAGAAAGCTCTACGTGAGTAGAGGTAAAATATTTTAATTTTTATTTTACTGGTCCATAAATTGACTGAAAAATTATTGAAACAATAAAAAATAGTGATATAGCCCCAGTTATAATTAGAAATTTAGACTATGACAAAAGCAGCACTACAAATCAGGGGAGATGTGATGGAGGATTAAGAAGTGGTGTTGAGATAGCTAGATAACCATAAGATTAAAAAGGTAAAAAGGGATCCCTTTCTCTGTCACACAGCAGGATAGATTCCAAATGGTTCTGAATGAAGTATAAGAGAAATATCCATACAAGTGTTGTATTAGAACATATAGGTGAATTCTATAATCTGGAAGCAGAGGAAACTTTCCTAAGCATAAATCAATATGCAGGAGCATTAAGGAAGAAGATTGACATATTTGACAACATAAAAATAACAATGACAACTCTGCATGGCAAAAACACACTAGCCAATAAAGACACTGGGAAAAAACATTTGCGGCTAACGTCTTTGAAAAAGCATTCATATCCCTCCAATATAAACGCTTGTCAATATAGAGGCATGAAAAAACAAAGTCCTATTGAAGTTAACAGAAAAAAAATATATAAATTGTCTTTAGACGTATGAAAAAAGTCTCCAGCTTTCTTTAATTAAGAGAGATGCAGTTAGCACTACACTAAGGTACTGTTTCTTAAGTATTAGATTAGCAAAGATCCAGATTTTTGTCAACACAGTCAGTTGGTGAGGATGTGGAAAAACATGTCCTTTCACACCCTGCTCACAGGGATGCAAAATGGTATGATCACTGTAGTAGGCTTGATGGTTTCCATAAAGATAGTAGGTCCTAGCCCCTGGAACCTGTTAAATATTACCTTATATGGAAAAAGGGTGTTTGTAGATGTGATTAGATTAAGGATCTTAAAATGGGGAGATTATCCTAGGTTTTCCAAATGGGCCCTAAATGCAAACCCAAGTGTCCTTATAAGAGAGGAGCAGAGGGAGAGTTGACACAGACAGAAGAGAAGGCAATGTGGCCAAGGACGCAGATGCTGGAGTGATAGAGCCACAAGCCAAGGAATGCTGGCAGCCAACAAAGGCTGGAAGAGGCAAGGAGGCTCCCCTATAGTCTCCGAAAGGAGTTAAGTTGGCTAACGCCTTGATTTTGGCCCACTGAAACTACTTTTGGACTTGTAGCCTCCAGAACTATGAAAGAATATGTCTGTTGTTTAATGACACCAAGTTTATTGTTATTTATTTACTTACTCATTTATTTTTGGCCATGCCGCATGCACGCACACAGCTTGCAGAATCTTAGTTCCCCTACCAAGGATTGAACCTGGGGCAACAGCAGTGAAAGCGCCGAACCCCAGCCACTGGACCGCCAGGGAACTCCCTGTGGTAATTTATTATAGTGGTCATTGGAAACTAATACAATTATTGTGGGGAATTTTATAATATGTAGCAATTTTTTATATGCCTTTACTTTTTGACTCACGAATCTTATTTCCAGGGATATCCTAAGGATATACTGGCAATGACACAAACGGTTTTAGATATAAATATAATAAAAATATAGATACAGATATTCATTCTGGCACTACGTGAATAGCAAAAGAATGGGAACAACCTAAATATTCATCGGTTGTGTGATGGAGGAATAAAGCATCGAACAATCACACAAAGGCGTACAGTACGTAAGGTGTAAAGAATGATGAAAATTTCCACATAGGGCTGTGGAGAGATCTCCAGAATATAATGTTTAGTGAAAAAGTCAATGTACATGAAGGTTTAAATGGCGTGGTACTATTTACTTATATTAAAAGTAGAAGGAAAGGACTTCTATTTTGGAGACCAGAAGGAGTAGATACACTTCTCCCTATTACTCCTGCAAGGTGCAGCTAAAATCTCTGGATATTATATGTAAAACAAATATAGGACTCTGAAAGGTGGAGAGAAAAAAGGCAGACTGGCTTGGGACTTTGGGACCCAAGGTATGACATGCAGTGAATTCCCTTGGCTTTATTTTTGCCTCATATATCCCAGACGGGGTGCTGGAAGAGCAAGTGACCAAAAATGCCAACAGGAAAAGACAAGAAGAGCTCCAAGAAAAGCCTGCTGTATCTAGACACAGGACCAGAAAAAGGGGGAACCTAGCAAGAAAGAAAGCTTTTAGACAACAACTGCCCTAACATCACAGAGTGAAACAGCTGCGCCCTCACCATGGCAGCAAAGACTGAGTGGGAAATGTGGACTCCATGCCCACTTGATTGTAAACAGGTACCCCTCTCCACTCTTTGGGGTGGTATCAGAGAAGACCCCATGGGAAAGTGGGACTTTCATCCCCACCTGGTGGAGACGAACACCCACCTCACTGCCCTCCACAGTGTCGGGGGAGGCCACATGGAGAGCAGTAAGGAAGTGTCTTTCCCCACCTTCCAGGGTAGTGTCGGTGGAGGCCTGGTGGGGAGTGAAATCCTACTTTAACCAAGCAGTACTAACAAGGCACCACTTCCCGTCCACTCCCATCCCTGCCCCATCCCCCATGTTAGTAAAGGCTAAGTGGGGAACCTGGATTTTTATCTTCTTTGCCATCTGTCTCTGTGCTTAGGAATGCATGCTTGGAGTCATTAACATCCATGGAGAGGATACTGATACCTCACTAGCAAGTTTGTGGTGAGGACTAAATTCAGCCAACAATGTGAAGAACCTACTCATTGGCCCTGTTTTTAAAAAAGCTTCATAAATATTAGCTGTCCGTCCCCCACAAATCTGAGAACTCATGTAGCTCCTTTATCTGCCTCCCCTCAGCTAGGGCCCCTTAACCTGGATGCAGATCATAATCACCTTGGGAATCCTTCCCAAAACTCTCCCTCACCCAAAACTCTCTTGTTGGTGGAAATAGGACTCCTGTATCAAAGGCCATTCAAGTTATTCAGCTGTAATAACATGGGCATCAGAAAATGGATATGCTCATTTGGCACCAACAGTGTATGCCAGTATCTATTGCCCCTTCATTCCTCCAACACCAGCTATTACCATCCTATGTCTTTATTGTGAATCTGATTGATTGCTCATTTCCCCAGACCTGCCCTATAGGAAGGGTCATCTCAGATAGCTGGTCTGAAGAGGGAAGGTGTTTTGTTTTTGGTGAAAGGGGACATAGTATAGTGCCGGGCACACAGTTACGCCAGTAAAGCATGGCGATTGCTGGATCTGTCTCTCCCTCTGCAGCTCCTCATGCCAGTGGCCTTGCTCACATCAGGTGTCTGAAGGACTCAGGTTCTGAGGATCTGTGTCCTGATGGCAGCTATAGCTTCTACTCCAGGTTCAAGGGCAGCAGTCCTCAGGAGACCCCAACGTTTCACATCTTTAGTTGGTTATGCTGCCTGACTCAAGTGAGTTCATAGATCTGATAAAAGCATGTTGTGGAATAGTTCCTATGAGGTTCACAAACTAGCCTAAAAGTAGAGAAGCTACTTTGATCTCATCATGGAAGAAGTTGTTTAGCAGGTGGAATTTCATTCCATCAGCAGCTACATGCTTTGCAGTAGCCCTCGAGGCCCATCTCAGAGAAGCCTTTTTTTTTTTTTTTTCTTTTTGGCTGAAAAACAATGAATTGTCCAGTTGAGGAAGGAACTTACTTGGTCTTAAACAAGCATTTGCAATAAATATACCAAATTGTTTTTACTGTACAAATAATAATCATCACTTCCCATGTATCTCTCAGATGAGTGTGGAAATATGCAGTTGTTAGCTCTTCTAGCAATTTGAGATTGTAATATAGATCGTTCTCTGCTGACCACGTTTTTTTTTTCCTATTATATAATGAAATATTTTAAAGAGGCAGAAAATTTCCAAGTGTTCGTTTATTTATTTATTTTTGGCGGCACCACACGACACGCAGGATCTTAGCTCCCTGACTAGGGATCGAACCCACGCCCCCTGCAGTAGAGGCGCGGAGTCTTAACCACTGGAGTGCCAGGGAAGTCCAAGTGTTAGTTTAAAATCTCAGTTATTAGAACTTAATATTTAAAAAATAATTATTATCCTAGAGTTTATTATAATGATACTCGGCCTCATTCTCTAAAAGAACCAGTTACTCTTAAATATCATTATGATTATTTTTCTAGGATGTAATATTTTTATTTCTGTACTTCAGGTAGAAATGGACATCAGCTTTCCCTAAATATTTGGATATATTTCATTGCAAATGATTATTTCTATTTTGGTTGTCTGTAGTGTGGACCAATTTGATAATATAGAGTGTGGACCTGTTAATACTATGAGAGCATAATTGTGGGAATCTTTCAACCGATTAATTGCATCAGAGAATTATGAATATACAAATATATTTCAAATACTTTTTGAGGTATGGTTAACATACAATATACTGTACTTACTTAAAGTATATGCTTTAATGTTTTGATATATGTATGCACCTGTGAATCCAATACTACAGTCCAGATAATGAACATATCCATCAACTTAAAAAGCTTCCTAGTGCTCCTTTGTAATCTTCCCATCTAACTCTCTCTTGCCTCTCTCTCTACATCACCCTACCCCGTTCTCAGATAACTAGTGATCTTCTGTCATTATAGATTCGCTTTCTTTTCCTATAATTTTATATGAATGGAATCATACAATGTATTTTTTTTGTCTGTCTTCTTTCCTTCAACCTAATTATTTCTGGATTTATCCATTTGTTGCATGTACAAATAGTTCCTTCTTTTTAATGTTGACTAATATTCCATTATATGGATATACCACAATTTGTTTTATCCATTTATCTGTTAATGGGTATTTGGGTGGTTTCCAATTTGGGGCTCTTGTAAATAAAGCTGTTACGAACCTTTGTATACTAGTCTTTGCATAGACATAGACTTTCTTCCTCTAGGATAAATACTTAGGAGTGCAATGGCTGGATCATGTGACAGATGTGAGGTTAACATTATAAGAAACCGCCAAATTGTTTTCTGAAGTGGTTGCACCATTTTTCATTGCCAACAGCAGTGTTTGAGAGTTCCATCCTCCACAACCGTGCCAAGACTTTATATGGTCAGTCTTTTAAATTTTGGCCTTTCTCAGAGAGGTGCGGTGGTATCTCATAGTTTTCATTTACATTTCCCTAATGACTTTGAATATTTGAGAAAAGATGATTAGCATCTTTTCATGGACTTATTTGACATTTGTCTATCTACTTTGGTGGAGCATCTACTCAAATATTTTGTCCATTTATTTGTTAGAGTATCTGTTTTCTTCTTATTTACCTTTGTGAAATTTTTATATTCTGGATACAAGACCTTTATCAGATACATGATTTGCAAATACTTTCTCCCAATGAGTGGCTTGTCTTTTGATTCTCTCAACAGTGTCTTTGGAATAGCAGAAATGTTTAACTTTGAGAAGTCCAATTTATTGGTTTGTTCACTTATGGATTGTAGTTTTGGTTTTGCATCTATGGAATCTTCCCCTGACCCAAGGTCACAAGGATTTTCTCCCGTGTTTTATTCTAGAAGTTTTACATTTTATAGTTAGGTCTGTGATCCATCTTGAGTTGACTTCTGTATATGGTGCAATACATGGATCAAAGTTTATATTTGTGCATGTGGCTATCCATTTGTCCCAGCCCCATCTGTTGAAAAGACTATCTTTTCTCCACTGAATTGCCATTACGACTTTTGTCAAAAATCAGTTGTCTGAGTCCAGAAATGGACTGCTTATTCTATTCCATTGATCTACTTGTCTTCCTTGATGCCAGTAAGTACCACACTGTCTTGATTACTGAAGGTTCATAATGATTCTTGAAGTCAGGTAGTTTTGATCCTCTAGCTTTGTTCTTCTTTTTCAGAGTTGTTTTTCATAGTCTAGGGCCTTTGCATTTCAACATGAATTTTAGAATCAGCCTGTCAATTTCTTTTTTGTTTGTTTGTTTCTGCCACACCCTGTGGCATGCGGGATCTTAGTTCCCCCATCAGGGATCGAACCTGCGCTCTCGGTAGTGGAAGTGTGGAGTCTTAACCGCTGGACTGCCAGGGAAGTCCCGAGCCTGTCAATTTCTTAAAAAAACAATATCTGCTAGGATTTTTATTAGGATTGCACTGAATCTATAGATCAGTTAGAAGAGAATCTACATCTTTACAACACTGAGTCTTCTGACATATGAAGAGGGTATGTTTCTCCATTTATTTAGATCTTCTTTAATTTCTGTCAGCAATGTTTTGTAGTGTTCAATGTATAGACCTTTCACATATATGGAGAGATTATTCCTAAGTATTTCATACTTTTTAGTGCTATCATGAATGATAGTATTTTTCAATTGCAATTTACATGTGTTTACTTTTCACTAAACTGTTCAGTGGCCAAATGTCAAAAAGTAGCCATTGAGGAATTTTTTGGTTGAAAGCTTAGGCTACTTACTCTAGGTTGAAAATGATTCTTTTTTTTTTTTTAAAGATTTATTGATTGATTGATTGATTGATTGATTGCTATGTTGGGTCTTCGTTTCTGTGCTAGGGCTTTCTCCAGTTGTGGCAGGCGGGGGCCACTCTTCATCGCGGTGCGCGGGCCTCTCACTATCGCGGCCTCTCTTGTTGCGGAGCACAGGCTCCAGACGCGCAGGCTCAGTAGTTGTGGCTCATGGGCCTAGTTGCTCCGCGGCATGTGGGATCCTCCCAGACCAGGGCTCGAACCCGTGTCCCCTACATTAGCAGGCAGATTCTCAACCACTGCGCCACCAGGGAAGCCCTGAAAATGATTCTTGATGTATAACATGCATATGCTTATATTTCCATATCAGCTTTTAGAGGTTATTGGCAATGTACTGAAACTAGGGAGGAAAATGTCCCAGAGACAATTCTACAGCTCATCTCCATCACTAGAATAGCTTAGTACCTTTCAACTATATATGCATATGTGTGTTTAGAATGGAATCTGTTGAACTGTTGTATATTCCTTTCTCACCCACCCCCCAGCTATTCACCGCAATGAATTACTGGGATCTTGAGTGGGGAGAGGAGAAGAAGAGAGCGTGTATGTATATGGGTATGTATGCATGTACGTGTATATTGCTAAAGCTGCCAGGGATCTTTCTTGTCAGTAATACTTTAGGTTAATTACTGTGTGTTATGTCAGTCCTGCTCAGTTCCTAGCACATATTAGGAACCAAACCAGGGTGGTGGTTGTTTGCTTTTCCCCAGCTTTCCTTGGCCAGCATCGTTACCATAGTGACTCCATGACTGCTGTGGGATTTGGTGCAGACTGGGCATCCATTTAGGGATCTTGCCTGAATCACTTGTTACTATGGTATTTGTCAAGTGTTGTTTTTCCAATTTTGTTATTCCTTCTAGATTTATTCATTGGCTTTCGACTGTGTGGCAGACCTTTTCCTTCTCCCTATGATTTATTTATTTATGCATTTATTCAAGTATTTATATCAGTATGAGTCATAGATTCCTATTTTGCTCAGAGGGTTTATTATTGTTGTGTATTTTGATGCTCAAATTGTCCCAGAATTGGCCTGTCTTATCCCCTTCAACTTGGATTTTGTGTCCATTTGATGTCTCCTTAGGATTCTTTGAACATGTACTTTGCTCTCTGAGCCTGAGTATCTCCTAATCTGTAGAAAGGAAGTAATGATGCCCACAGAGCATTGCTTTGAGAATTTGAAGATAAAAAATAACAACCTACAGCATGTGGCATCTAGTAGGTCCTCAGCAATGTTAGTTCCCATTCCAAATTTGCAACCTTCATTCTGTTTAGTGTGATGCCTCTGACATTACTATGATAGCATGACCTCCAGAGAGAATACTTGGACATGTAACACAAGCAGGGATAAGTGCACATGTCCATGACGTGTGAGCCTCAGTGTCACTGCTGTGTGTGCAGAGGGGGCTGTGTGATGGAGCTGGGGAATAGGAAAAGCACCACTGCACAGCTTCCAGTGAACTGAGAGGGGGCAGGCAGAACATCCTCACCTCTTCCCCGGTGTTTCATGTGCCTTCCCGTCATCTCACTTTCCTCTCTATTCCATGTGCTGTCTTATCTCCTTACAGTGGAACATCAGAGAAGGGTGTGGACTCTGAGCCCCAGGAGCATGAGCTGATAGAGAAGAACCAAGTGTGTTGTCGAGTCTGCTAGACAGGTTCCTGGAGCAAGAGTGAGGAGATCGGGCCCCATCGTTGGGACACTTTAGGTAAGTCACGACCCTTTCACATGCCTCGTCTGTACAGCAGGCTAACAGTACACAATGCTCCTGACCACCCAGGAGCGTCATAGGGTTTGTGTATGTTGAGCTCAGTAGGAATTGCCAAGTAGTTTTCAAAGTGGTTTTTTCAGGCTATATTCCCTATCCTCACCAACACTTGATATTTTCCATCTTTCTCATTTTTATTGTTCAGGTGAGCATGCTGTAGTATCTCATTGTGGTTTTCATTGTAATTTCTCTGAAGTCTTAAGTGTCATGTATGTAAAAAAGGCCTCCTTGTTTTCTTTAACCTTCCAACTATTTGCTTAAGAAATTGCATCTTTTGTCCTGTGGAGTTTGCGTTCTTGATTCTGCCGATTGTATCCTTATTGTGTTGTTTATGTTCTTCTGCCTTCCTCCCCTATTTCTGTAACAGTGATGATTAGATTTAGAGGCTTGATCCAGTTCACATTTTTTGGCAAGAATGCTCCAGATGAGGTGTTGTACTACTTTTAGCCTTACACCAGGAGGCTCATTCTGTCTGGCTGTCTCTTCTGACACTAAATTGATCACTGGGTTCAGGTGTTGTCAACCTGATCTATCCATTATTAAATTTCCCCATCTGCTTTTTACCTCATTTTTTTTGCAGCCTCCCAAAATAGTTGCCTAGATCTGCTTGTCATTAAAGTTTGTAAAAAGGTGATGTTCTAATTCTGTAATTTCTTTTGCATTCATTAGCCAGAATTCTACTGTAAAAGGAACCTCCCCCCATCAACAGTTAGGTTATGCGGAGGTATAGTTTGCACAGGAAGGGAGGGATGAATGTTTTTAATTCTTTTGCAGTATTTCCACTTTTTAAAAGAATGAGAGTCATTTCCCTGGGATCCTCCAAAGGTGAGCAGTGAGTTGGTTTTATTTGCGTTTTGCTTTTCTTTTAGAATGTTATCATGACTCATAGACATTTGTATATTTGTCCATTGTAGTCATTATTTAACTTGATGTCAAATTGTTCTATCTTTGGCCAGTGGGAGACCCTTCAAGCTGGTTTATGAGTCCTTTTGACGTGCTTTCTGGTATGAGAGTGCGGTCTAGACACATGTGGTACAATTCCTTCTTTGGAGCTGGAATCAGCCATTTCTCCAAAGGAGTCTGGTCTCTTTCAGTGGGATATGTGTTTAGAGGATTCAGTCTGGGGACTAGAGTCATTCATTGCTACTTGATTGGTCAGAGATGTTACGTCCTGAGAAACCCATTGTAACTTGAAAATGCATTTAATACACCAAACCTACCAAATCTACCAAATCTAACCTACATTAAACATGCTCAGAGCACTTATATTAGCCTACAGTTGGGCAAAATCATCAAACACAAAGCCTATTTTATAATAAAGTGTTGAGTATCTCAAGTAATTTATTGAATACTGAACTGGAGGTGAAAAGCAAAATGGTTGTCTGGGTACAGGATGGTTGGAAGGGTATCGGTTGTTTACCCTAGTGATCTTGTGACTGACCAGGAGCTGTGGCTCGATGCTGCCCAGCATTACAAGAGAGTATCATATCGCATATCACTAGCCTGGGGAAAGATCAAAATTCAAAATTTGAAATATGGTTTCTACTGAATACACATGATGCTGTCTCACATCCTTTGGTTTCAACTTGAAGGACTCCCTTTAGCATTTCTTATAAGGTAGGTCTAATTATGATGAACTCCCTCAGCTTTTGTATATCTGGGAAGGTCTTTATTTCTCCTTCATTTTTGAAGGAAAGTTTTTTCAGATAAAGTATTCTTGTTTGGGATTTTTTTTTTTTCTTTCAGCACTTTGAATATATCATCCTACTCCCTTCTGGTCTTCTGAGAAATCCACTTATAGTTTTTGGTACGTGGTCATCCACTTTCTCTTGCTTCTATCAAGATTCTCTCATTGTCTCAACTTTTGACAGTTTGATTATAATGCCTGTTTGTGTTCATCCTAGTTAAAGTCATTTGAGCTTCTTGAAGCTGGATGTCCATTTGTGAAATCTGTGGCCATTATTTCTTCAAATAAACTCTCTGTCCCCTTTTCTCTGTCTCCTCCTTCTTGGAATCCTGTAATGTATATATTGATCTTCTTGTTGGTGTACTGTAAGTCCCTTAAGCTTTCTTCACTTTTCTTCATTCTTTTTTCTTTTTGTTCCTCTGACTCCATAATTTCAAATGACCTATCTTCACATTTGCTGATTCTTTCTTCTGCTTGATCAAATATTCTGTTGAACCCCTCTAACGAAATTTTCAATTCAATTATTATATTCTTCAGCTGCAGAATTTGTTTGGTTCTTTTTTATAATTTCTATCTCTGTTGATATTCTCATTTTGTGCATGCTCATTTTCCTGATTTTGTTTAGTTGCCTTAGATGATTATTTTGAATTCGTCAGATAATTTGTAGATCTTCATTTCTTTATGATTGGTTTCTTGAGATTTATTTTGTTCCTTTGATTGGGCCAAGTTTCCCTGTTTCTCTGTATGCCTTATTACTATTTTCTGGGATTTGTGCATTTGAAAAAGCAGTCTTCTCTCTCAGTCTTTATGGACTGGTTTTATACAGGGTAAGATCGTCTCCACTCAGCCTGGCTAGAGATTCTCGGGGCCTTGCAACCCTGTTTTGATGATGCATCTTCTCTGGACTTGTTCATGTAATTTCCTAATTTGAGAGATTTGCTGGGCTTTTTTTTCTTTGGAGTTTGTAATGTCTTTCTCTCTCTGGTGTCTGTCTGTGGTACTGCAGGTTCTCTGGTTGGACAATAGGCTGCAGCGCTCTCATTCGTTCTCAGTAGCCCCCAGGCATCCAAGGTATACTGGTTCCCTGTCAGTGCCTCCGGTCAGGTGAGACAGCAACTAGTCCCTTGGGAAGCCCCTGAAGAGCCAGAATATTTGATGTATGAATCACTCTACTTTTCCTCCTGACAGATAGGCTGCAAATTGGGCTTGGCTAACTGTGTGGTTAAACCAATGAACCTGGTTTCAGTTCAAGGGGCTTTATTTGGGAGAGAACAGAAGGAAGCATGTTGTGAAACTACTTTCATCTCATGACCTTAACTAGAATCCTGGGAAGTGGAGACATTGTCTGACTGCTAAATGTAAGATTTATTTGAGAGACATACTTGCCCCTCTCCTAGGCATCTGTAATGTCCCTGAAGCTGCCCAATTGGGACTGTCATGTGGTAGATTCATGAACTACTTCTGGCACTATGCTATTACCTAATTCCCTTGGCTTAAGGATGTTCCTCACTCTGATGCTGAGCCACTTTCCTGTGGAAAGGGCTAGGGATATTTATTTATTCTTATATTTT
The DNA here is from genome assembly GCF_009873245.2 of Balaenoptera musculus. Classification (NCBI taxonomy): domain Eukaryota; kingdom Metazoa; phylum Chordata; class Mammalia; order Artiodactyla; family Balaenopteridae; genus Balaenoptera; species Balaenoptera musculus. The sequence goes on along the minus strand of NC_045806.1, from coordinate 87,119,797 downwards.
TTTTCACTTCCAAAATCAAGACACTTTTGATACAGATAAAAAATGGATAAAGCAGGAGAGGGAAAAATTATTAGAAACCCTAAAAAGTCTATTACTCATGGATAAGCACTGTTATCATTTGAATATTTATTTTCAGAAATTTTATTATGCAAGTATAACTGCATATTTAAAGAATAGTTATGAGATGATATCCTAGTTACAGCTTTGTAAGCTGCTGTTTTTGACAAACATGGTATTATGAAGGTCATTATAAGCCCACACAATAAAAATGGCAGTAGAAACACTAATGTTCAATTTAGGTATGATAAGAATGATTAATATTTATTGCCGACTTCCTCAGTGCCCAACACTGTTGTAAAGGCTAAACTTATACCTACTTGTTTCATCCTCACTATAACCTATGAGGAGACTTTAAACAGAAGGGGACACTGAGGCACAGCAAGGGCAGGACTAGCAAGTGCTGAGGCTTAGATTTGAACACAGGCTTGTGGCTCTTGAGCCCTTCATCTAACCAGTGTACATTACTGCCTTTCAGATGATAAGACCTTCAACCCTACTTTCAATCAGGGTAAAGCAAAATGAAACACAGTAAGATACCATGCTTTTTTCCTAGTTAACTAAGCAGAGATTTAAATACTGATAATAATTAGTGTGGTTTGGAATATGGGGACCTGTGACCTGTCCTACCAGTAGGGGCTCCCCCAACATCTTGTCTCCCTTCCTGTGCCCCTGGATGTTCCTTTTCTAAAGTTGAGTGGCTTTCTTGTAGGTTTCCTGTAGGGCTGAGAATGCTTAAATTTCTCTGCATTTTATTATTTTATATAAGTGAAAGAATGTGTATTGTGGGGTGTTTATTATAGTAAAAAATAAATAACATAGAGCATTTTTATACTAAAAATTAATTAGCATAAAAAGGAAATAAAATATCCTCAAACATGCCACCAAAAGAAAAGCCCTGCTAAGGTTTTCATCTGTATTACATTCTTTCAGAAATTTTCTTATGCTGGTACTTATACATTTACACATGCATGCCTGGATTTACATATTTATGTACAAAAGATAAGCTCTCATCCTACATATGGTTTTGTGACCTGCTCATCTTCTATCAGCACACCTCCCAGGGTCAGTGATTGTGATTAAAAATCAGTCTATACCATAGGGATAGTAGAAATGCTCATACCCAATAAAGATAGAGACAAAGAAATAAAAATGACTAAAATGCATTATAACCAAGTGTTTTTTAGGCATTGACTCATTTATGCTCACAGGTGTATTATGAATTAGATATGGTGTTTCATAGATGAAAAGCTGAGGGACAGAGACATAAGGACTTGGCTCAGGACAGCATAGTTTGGGAACAGAGCATTTTGGGTTTGTACCCAGCTCCTCATGCTCCAGAACCTGGGAAACTGTCAAAGATTTGTTGTTATGTGAAAGGAGCAGTCTATACAAGCATACATATGTTAGATGGTCATTGAAAGTAATAGTATTCATATATTAATATATTTATATAAAATATCTGGACTTAGTGACAAAAAGGTAGCTTGTGACCTTGGTGAGAACACGTTCATTGCAATCATGGAGACAGAAGCTACTGCGCAGTGAGATAAGGAGACAGTGGGAAATGGAATGTTAACAGGGAATGCAGAAAACTCTTTCTGGAACTTTGATGAGGGAACAAAGAGAGAGCTTTTAAAAAAATCAATTCTTTGCAACTTCAACAACTTTAAGAGTTAATGTGAAGGAGCCAGCTCATCTCAGAAATAACCCCTGAATTTGCCCATACATGCATTTCTCTTTCTACCCTCTCATTTGAACCATAGAGTTAATAAGGCACTTTCAGTGGAATAGTATGGGCTCTAAAGCTCAATATATATTTAGTTATTAGTGAATGGAAGAATGGATAATTGTGTGTCAAAGAAATGTTAGTAACCCTCGGAATTTTGCCTCTCAGGGTGACAGCAGATGGCTGGAGTTCTGGTGTGATGTGGCTGGATGATGCATGATCTGAGGACCCCTGCACTGGTGAATGTGGGGTGAGTCCCAAATTTTCCTATAAACATATTAACGTACAGAGCAGTCCAGGAGCAGCAGTTAGGCAAACACCACACCTCGCTGCTCTGGTGCCACCTCTCACTGAGCTCATCAGGTGAGTCAAAGGCAAACCTGTCTTCCCAGCGTGGGGAACCGGATTCGGATCAGCACACAGGTATGATGTGGAGCAGCTCTTAGGAGCTTCTGTAACACCAGAGAATGAAGAGAACCGACTATCTCAAACTCTTCAAGTCAACATATGTCAGAGAGATATTTGCTCCCTTCCTCTAGATGTATGTAATCTCTGTAGGAGAAACAGAGAGAAATGACTTTTCACAATGCCTGTCTTAGCCCCGAGGCTCAGGCAGCCCCTACTTCTGTGCCCCAACACTTAAAGGGCACTGAAGTTCCACCACATGCCATATACTCTGGACAGGTTTCCTCATTCACCCCTCAGGACAGCTCTGTGACACAGGTATCATGAGTCCCACGTCACAGATGCCCAAGCTCAGGCTGACAGAGCCTAGGTCATCTGGCCACAGAAGTGGCAGGATGGGATGAGGTTCTATCCCTCGCCCTCCCTAGAGGACACAGAGCAGCCTCCCTTTTAGAAGATGGGCTTCCAGGGCTGGAGAAGTGGTCGATCACACTCCCTGCTATTGTGGCCCCATGGGTACTCACTCACCAAACCCTCAGGGTGAGGAAGATGACAGAGGAGATGAAACTCTGCCCCTTGTGCCAAGAGACCTGGGTGTCTGGGCCACATCCATTGGCTGATCCCTGAAGCGGGGAGTAGGGCTCAGACAGAAGCTCAGGTGTTGCCACTGAGACAGGTGATCTGGAGGGAAGGAAAGTGATATGTAAGGAAGTGCTTTAAGAAATTGTACTTTTTTTTATTAGAGTATAATTGCTTTACAGTGTTGTGTTACTTCTGCTGTACAGTGAAGTGAATCAGCTATATGTATACCTATATCCCCTCCCTCTTGGACCTCCCTCCCAGCGACCCCCCCATCCCCCCCATCTAGGTCATCACAGAGCACTGAGCTGAGCTTCCTGTGCTTTATAGCATGTTCGTAATAGCATGTTCCTGCTAGCTATGTATTTCACGCATGGTAGTATATATATGTCAATCCTAATCTCCCAATTCGTCCCACCATCCCCTTCCCCCACTGTGTCCACATGTCCGTTTTCTATGTCTACGTCTCTATTCCTGCCCTGCAAATAGGTTCATCTGTACCATTTTTCTAGATTCCACACATATGTGTTAATATACATATTTGTTTTTCTCTTTCTGGCTTACTTCACTCTGTATGACACACTCTAGATCCATCCACATCTCTACAAATGACCCAGTTTCATTCCTTTGTGTGGCTGAGTAATATTGCATTGTATATATGTGCCACACCTTCTTTACCCATTCATCTGTCGTTGGACATTTAGGTTGCTTCCATGTCCTGTCTATTGTAAATAGTGCTGCAATGAACATTGAGATACGTGTGTCCTTTTGAATTATGGTTTTCTCAGGGTATATGCCCAGTAGTGGGATTGTTGGGTCATATGGTAGTCCTATTTTTAGTTTTTTAAGGAACCTCCAAACTGTTCTCCATAGTGGCTGTATCAATTTACATTCCCACCAACAGTGCAAGAGGGTTCCCTTTCCTCCACACCTTCTCCAGCATTTATTGTTTGTAGATTTTTTTGATGATGGCCATTCTGACTGGTGTGAGGTGATACCACATTGTAGTTTTGATTTGCATTTCTCTAATAATTTGTGATGTTGAGCATCTTTTCATGTGCCTCTTGGCCATCTGTATGTCTCCTTTGGAGAAATGTCTATTTAGGCCTTCTGCCCATTTTTTAATTGGGTTGTTTGTTTTTTTGATATTGAGCTGCATGAGCTGCTTGTAAATTTTGGAGATTAATCCTTTGTCCGTTGCTTCCTTTGCAAATATTTTCTCCCATTCTGGGGGTTGTCTTTTTGTCTTGTTTATGGTTTCCTTTGCTGTGCAAAAGCTTTTAAGTTTCATTAGGTCCCATTTGTTTATTTTTGCTTTTATTTTCATTACTCTAGGAGGTGGGTCAAAAAAGACCTTGCTGTGGTTTACGTCAAAGAGTGTTTTTCCTATGTTTTCCTCTAAGAGTTTTATAGTGTCCGGTCTTACATTTAGGTCTTTAGACGATTTTGAGTTTATTTTTGTGTATGGTGTCAGGGAGTGTTCTAATTTCATTCTTTTACATGTAGCTGTCCAGTTTTCCCAGCACCACTTATTAAAGAGGCTGTCTTTTCTCCACTGTATGTTCTTGCCTCCTTTGTCATAAATTAGGTGACCATATGTGCGTGGGTTTATCTCTGGGCTTTTTATCCTGTACCACTGATCTATATTTCCGTTTTTGTGCCAGTACCACACTGTCTTGATTACTGTAGCTTTGTAGTATAATTTGAAGTCCGGGAGCCTGATTCTACCAGCTCTGTTTTTCTTTCTCAAGATTGCTTTGGATGTTTTGGGTCTTTCGTGTTTGCATACAAATTGTAAATTTTTTTGTTCTAATTCTGTGAGGAATGTCATTGGTAATTTGATAGGGATTGCATTGAATCTGTAGATTGCTTTGAGTAGTACCGTCATTTTCACAATACTCATTCTTCCAATCCAAGAACATGGTATATTTTTCCATCTGTTTATGTCATCCTTGATTTCTTTCATCCGTGTCTTCTAGTTTTCTGCATACAGGTCTTTTGTCTCCTTCGGTCAGTTTATTCCTAGGCATTTTATTCTTGTTGTTGCGATGGTAAATGGGATTGTTTCCTTAATTTCTCTTTCTGATTTTTCATTGTTAGTGTATAAGAATGTAAGAGATTTCTGTGCATTAATTTTGTATCCTGCAACTTTACCAGATTCATTGATTAGTTCTAGTAGTTTTCTGGTGGCATCTTTAGGATTTTCTATCTATAGTATCATGTCATCTGCAAACAGTGACAGTTTTACTTCTTCTTTTCCAATTTGTATTCCTTTTATTTCTTTTTCTTCTCTGATTGCCGTGGCTAGGACGTCCAAACCTATGTTGAATAAGAGTGGTGAGTGGATATCCTTGTCTTGTTCCTGATCTTAGTGGAAATGCTTTCAGTTTTTCACCATTGAGGAAGATGTTGGCTGTGGGTTTGTCATATATGGCCTTTATTATGTTGAGGTAGGTTCCCTCTATGCCCATTTTCTGGAGAGGTTTTATCATAAATGGGTGTTGAATTTTGTCAGAAGCTTTTTCTGCATCTATTGAGATAATCATATGGTTTTTATTCCTTAATTTGTTAATATGGTGTATCACACTGATTGATTTGCGTATATTGAAGAATCCTTGCATTCCTGGGATAAATCCCACTTGATCATGGTGTATGGTTCTTTCAGTGTGTTGTTGGATTCTGTTTGCTGGTATTTTGTTGAGGATTTTTGCATCTATGTTCATCAGTGATATTGGTCTGTAATTTTCTTTTTTTGTGATATCTTTGTCTGGTTTTGGTATCAGGGTGATGGTGGCCTTGTAGAAGGAATTTGGGAGTGTTCCTCCCTCTGCAATTTTTTGGAAGAGTTTGAGAAGGATAGGCGTTAGCTCTTCTCTAAATGTTTGATAGAATTCGCCTGTGAAGCCATCTGGTCCTGGACTTTTGTTTGTTGGAAGATTTTTAATTACAGTTTCAATTTCATACTTGTGATGGGTCTGTTTATATTTTCTAATTCTTCCTGGTTCAGTCTTGGAAAATTGTACCTTTCCAAGAATTTGTCCATTTCTTCAAGGTTGTCCATTTTATTGGCATGTAGTTGTTTGTAGTAGTCTCTTATAATCCTTTGTATTTCTGTGGCGTCAGTTGTAACTTCTCCATTTTCACTTCTAATTTTATTGATTTGCATTCTCTCCCTTTTTTCTCGAGTCTGGCTAAAGGTTTATCAATTTTGTTTATCTATCTTCTCAAAGAACCAGCTTTTAGTTTTATTGATCTTTGCTATTGTCTTCTTTGTCTCTATTTCATTTATTTCTGCACTGTGATATGTTAGGAAAGTGTGATATGAAGGAAGATGTTATGTAAGGAGGTGCTTTAAGAAATTGTACTTTATATTCATGTCCTTTAATCCTAACAACTATTCAAGTTATCCATTATTATGACCATTATTCAGACCAGAGTATTGACTGTAGTGGATTTTAATTAATCAGGGATACAATTTTTTAATCTCCTGATCAGCAGCTAATTCTGGAATTAAAGTTTTTTCTATTTTGCCTTGAAGCCCATAGAGAAGTATAAATGGTTTGTTAGCCTTTAGTCATATAGTTATGGACATTTAGATTGCTTCCTATATTTTACCTTTTTTCTTTTCTATTTCATGCAATGCTGCAGCAAATATCCTCTTACCAGCTTACTTTTGTCCATGTGAAAAAATTTCCCTGCAATGCTAAACATCTTCCCTGGGACTTCACTTTTTTTTTGGGGGGGGGGGTGCGGATTTTTGTTGTTGTTGTTGATGTGGACCATTTTTAAAGTCTTTATTGAATTTGTTACAATATTACTTCTGTTTTATGTTTTGGTTGTTCGGCTGCAAGGCATGTGGGATCTTAGCTCCCTGACCAGGGATCGAACCCACACCCCCTGCATTGGAAGGCGAAGTCTTAACCACTGGACTGCCAGGGAAGTCCCCCTGTGGCTTATTTCAGTAGTTTAAATTCCCTCATAAAGCATCGGGGCATTCTCATTTCTTACCCACCTCTAAACTGTTGTCCATAATATTTAAATTTATTTCTAACAGCGTTCTGTATCCTGGACTTGTACTGAAGTTGCTTCTCCGCCTCCACACACAGAGCCAGTTTTCAAGTTTTTATTTGTGATTTTTTTGTTGATTTTTATTCATTTTTTTCTATATTTGTCAGATGATAGGTGATAAAAGGATATTTAAATGCTTTCATTTGCATTCCTTAAATTATTGGTGAGTTAGTTAGAACATATTTTCTTGTGATTATTGGCCATTTCTTCATCTGTGAACTGTTTACAGATCGTTTTGGTATTTTGTTGTAGGAGCTCTACATGCATTCACTGATCCAAGGATTCGTGATTTCAATGCATTTTTACTGGGTGAATATTATTTGCCAGACACTCCAGCGAAAAGCCATGGCCCAGATCTCTTTTTGAGATCTAGATGCTTATATTTACTGAAAGTGTCCACTTGGGGAAAGAAAAGTATTAGTATCCATCCATACACGCATGACTTGTCAAGGAAAGCATACTCAGTTCAAAACACTTATCCCAAAGCCTTGCATGGCCACAAAGTAAAAATGAGGAGAGCACTGCCTCAGGATTAGGATTTCTGTGATCTCTACACTTATGGCAATAGTCTTAGAAATTACATAATATTTCTGAGTTTGCCTTTTCTAATTTATAAAATGGAAACATTTATAGCTATATGAGACAGTTGTTCCGAGGAGCAAAAGAACAAAATATATCAGGTGTCATACACAGCACATGGTACACAGGGCACTCAGTAGATGTTAGTTCCTCTCCTATCCCATACCCATTCTTCCTTGATAGGAGATTCCCTTGACGTAATCCAAATAGCATGACTGACCAGGGGGGAAGGGTGGAGGGAAGGGATAGTTAGGGAGTTTGGGATTGACAAATAGCATGACTGTATGATGATAATTGGAAGTGTTAAGCAGAAGGGAAATGTATAAGTTTCCATTATGTATTAACTTCTGTGTCCTATCTCTTTGCTGGAGTAACTTGTCAGTTAGTGTAGGAAGAAGGTAAACAATCACTGGATCAGCTCCATAGGGTTTGAAAAAGAAACCATCAAAACCATTACCCCATTTCACTTTATTCATATACTTTCGCATTCCACTTTTTATCTTCTGTGTTAATTTTTCAAGAATAGTACGTGCAACATAACCCAAAAAGAGGAGGCTTTACAAAGGAACAATGCAATAGGACACTGGGGCCAGGCACATCATCCAGCTTTGGGTAAGTCATTTCCCTTGTGCTCGTTGTTTTTTGGATAAAATCTCTCAGATATAGAGGTAAATGAGATCCCATTTAGGAAAGAGCCTTTCCATTTAAGACTGTAGTTGGGAAGGAAGAAGCAGTGATTTCCAAGTAATAACTTTCCAGTCTTCACTACAGCTCTTATCACACTCTGTATCAGATGAACTCAATAAGTCCTTGTACTATTTCATAATTGAATGACCGTTTATGCAAGGTCATAGGATGGTTGGAACTTAAAACTTGCAAAAAGCAGGACTCTTGACCTCAGGAAACCATGGAGAACTGAGCTTTCCTGAATGTGTGCTACTTTTTAATCTCATATACTTCCCACAACATTCCTGGTAGGTAGAGAATATGATTTCTACACCATTTTGTAGCTGGTGAAATGACGATGGACAGAGATTAGGTAACCTGGCTGGGGGTCACCCTGCTACTAAGAGGAAAAGCAGAGACCAGCACCTTACATGTCCAAACACAGACTGCATGATGCTCAGCCACACATCACACCAAAGTCAAGTAAATTTTGCTTTCCTGCTGACCTGTGTCACCTTTATAATCTGTATCTTCGTTTCTGATTCCAGGATGCTAGGTCTGCCTGTATTTTTACAGGTCAGCAAACCTGATTCGACCTCAATTTCCTACTCTGTAAAAACAGGGGAGTGTGAAAAGAACACAAGGAAAATTTTGGAGGTGATGGATATGTTTAGAATGTTGGTTGTAGTGATTGTATTATGGGTGTATGCATACGTCCAAATTCAAGAAGATGTATACATTGAACATTTGTAATTTTTTGATATATCAATTATACCTCAATAAAGCTAAAACAAACAAACAAGGGAGTATGTTTGAACCGTTATTTTGAAAGCAGAGTCCCCAGACAACCTATGTCATAAGGAATATGCACTCTCTAATAGAGGGACAGTTGTCATGCTGAGGATTAATACTTGAAGGAGCAGGCCCCAAATACATACAGACTGCAAGTGCACAGACTCTTTAATGCACATTGACAAATCAACCCGGAAAGACGTACTGACTGATGTCCCCACCAGCAATATCAGAATGTGTAGGCTTCCCCACATGCTCACCCACTGGAAATCCTCAATAGTGTATTGTTATACTTTCCGACGTGATAAGTGGAAAATCTGTTGTCATCATATTTAACTAGATACCAAAGTTATTTAAAATAAAAGCTTTTCTCCTATACAAAAGACTCTGTTAATCATAATTGTCATTATTATTTTTTTTTAAATTATTTATTTATTTATTTATTTTTGGCTGCGTTGGGTCTTCGTTTCTGTGCGAGGGCTTTCTCTAGTTGTGGCAAGCGGGGGCCACTCTTCATCGCGGTGCGCGGGCCTCTCACTATCGTGGCCTCTCGTTGCGGAGCACAGGCTCCAGACGCGCAGGCTCAGTAATTGTGGCTCACGGTCCCAGTCGCTCCGCGGCATGTGGGATCTTCCCAGACCAGGGCTCGAACCCGTGTCCCCTGCATTAGCAGGCAGATTCTCAACCACTGCGCCACCAGGGAAGCCCTTGTCATTATTTTTTTTAATGCAAATGGGTCTAGTTACCTAGGCAGCCTAACAATGAGCGACAGCCACATAAGCCTGCAGGTTCTCCTAATGCTACTGCCTGCTTGTAAGCTCCAGTGTGTGTGTGTGTATGTATGTGTGTGGACTCTGGGGGCTCCTAATGATAGTGTGTATGCCTAGAAGGTAAAAAATATCTCTGTTATATATGTTGAATTCAAGTTTAGAGAGGTGCCAAATCTATACTTTCTTAAATCTTTCCAAATGGCACAAGAGCTAGACCACAACATGCTTCTGAGCAGACAGTAGTCCCGTTCCCCCAGGTGGAAGGCAAGCCTGTCTGTGAACTCACCTGCTCAGGTCAGGGATGGATCCCTCCAGGACATAAGGTGTGGCAGTCTGCCTAAATGCGCTTCTGAACACTGACGTTGAGGGCTCCCATCTTGCAGCCGTCAGTTGCAGAGTCCTGAGAAGCCGCATCCTCTCAGCCACCCACCACCATGGGTTCAATCATCTGCATGAGGAGCTCTACACTTGGAGATAAAAGTCTGTGAATTCCCAGCACATTTTTGACAAATCCTGCATCCATCTATCCATCCACTCATACAGTTAACAGGCATTAAGATCAAACTCCACACCATCCCTTTGGTTAAGTTTTAGGCTTCTCCAGATGGAAACTAGGAAGTAAAATGTGGAAAGACTGGTGCGGTAAATTCAGATGTTAAATCTAAAAAGAGATGGCTCCTTCCCATTAAGATTTCAACCTGCTCAAGTCCCTTATAATTGATGATTTGAAAACATAATTTAATGCCTCAAACCCCTCTTCACATCTCTAGTTACTGTCCTCTTTACATAGATTCTTCCCTTTGTACCAAAGTTCTACAAAGAATTCTTGATACTCAACTCACATCTCCCTGCATCTGCCCTCTGACTCAGACTTCATCCCTTATCTAACGGGGCTGTGTTCTCCCACACGTCCACTGAAATTTACCTTGACAATGTCAACATCCACCTCTTTGTCAAATTTATAGACCATGAGTGTTGAAATGAAGGTTCAAATGGAGACAAATAAGTATTTCTCCAGGAGGTATTTCTGTCCCCAGGACAGAATTCATTTGCTTGTATATAGACAAGGATTATGTTGTAATGCTACCAGTTGCTGAAAAGCTCAAATTGTAAAATACCTTCCATAGAATCAGTCAGACAATTTGAAGGCTGTGCTTTAGACATTGGACTTTCAAATGAAGCACACATTTTCCCTTACATCCCATAGTTTTGCTTCATTGAAAAGGATTTTGCAAATAAATTTAAGGCATGTTAGCAATAATTTTTATGGTAATTTAAATAAACTCTGTCTTACCTGTTTTTATTTCTTTCTTAATGGATTTCCGAGTATGCGATGAAATCATCTAAAATGATGTCTCACACTCTGCCATGGTTAAATATATTGCCTAAAGTATGGTCTAATATACCACAATTAGACAATATACTAGTGCTGAAATATAATGGTGGTGGTAACTCTTTGGCAGGTTCCTGACTCAAGTCAAAATACTTGTACTGCATCACAGAATTCACATTTTTAGGATGTATCCATTCAGTAAAATAACACAAACTTTATAATAAAAATATACATGAATCCATACTAATATAAATAAATGAATTAATAAAGAAGTGGGAGAGGAGATAAATTTTCTTTATTGAACAATTCAAAATAATATATATAGATACCTTCCCTCCATGAGGTGAACCTTCCCCCTTCCACCTCTGAGGGCAGGGCTGACTTAGTGAGTCACTTCTAAAGAATTGAGTAGGTGAATGGAAAACAGTTACTGTACACTGGAGAAACTCGACAGCATCTTAACCCAGTGATGAAGGTCAGCCTTTCCAGTGACCCAGTGGTGTCACATGGGTACCATGTCCTTTCAGATATGATGTGATGAGAAGGGCACTTCAACTCCTTGGTATTTTTTCTCAAAACCCACAACCACAGTCTAATCACGAGAAGATAACAAAGTATGCCTGTACTCTTCAAGACTGTCAGAGTCATGAAAACAGTCTGGCAGTTCGTCAAACAGTTAAACAGAGAGCTACCATATGACCCAGCAGTTCCACGCCTAGGTACACAGCCAAGAGAAAATATGACAATTTGTCTACATAAAAATTAATAAAGGATGGTAAATGGGATTGTTTCCTTAATTTCTCTTTCTGATACTTTGTTGTTAGTGTATAGAAATGCAAACAATTTCTGTATGTTAATTTTGTATCCAGCAACTTTACTGAATTCATTGATGAGCTTTAGTAGTTTCCTGGTGGCATCTTTAGGATTTTCTATGTATAGTATCATATCATCTGCAAACAGTGACAGTTTTATTTCTTCCTTTCCAGTTTGGATTCCTTTTATTTCTTTTTCATCTCTGATTGCTGTGGCTAGGACTTCCAAAACTATGTTGAATAAAAGTGGCATGAGTGGGCATCCTGGTCTTTTCCTGATCTTAGAAGAAATGCTTTCAGCTTTTCACCGTTGAGTATGATGTTAGCTGTGAGTTTGTCATATATGGCCTTTATTATGTCGAGTTATGTTCCCTCTATGCCTGCTTTCTGGAGAGTTTTTATCATAAATGGGTGTTGAATTTTATCAAAAGTTTTTTCTGCACGTACTGAGTTGATCATATGGTTTTGATTCTTCAATTTGTTAATGTGGTGTGTCACACTGATTGATCTGTGGCTATTGAAAAATCCTTGCATCCCTGGGATAAATCCCATTTGATCATGGTGTATGATCCTTTTAAAGTATTGGATTCAGTTTGCTAGTATTTTGTTGAGGATTTTTGCATCTCTGTTCATCAGTGGTATTGGCCTTTAATTTTCTTTGTGTGTATGTGTGTGTGTGTGTGTGTGTGTGTGTGATATCTTTTTTTTTAACATCTTTATTGGAGTATAATTGCTTTACAATGTTGTGTTAGTTTCTGCTGTATAACAAAGTGAATCAGCTATACATATACATATATCCCCATATCTCCTCCCTCTTGCATCAATATCACAGGATATTGATTATAGTTCCCTATGATATACAGTAGGACCTCATTGTTTATCCATCTTATATATAATAGTTTGCATCTGCTAATCCCAAACTCCCAACCTTCCCTCCCCACCACCCGTTGGCAACCACAGGTCTGTTCTCTGTGTCTGTGAGTCTGTTTCTGTTTTGTAGATATGTTCATTTGTGTCATGTTTTAGATTTCACATATAAGTGATATAATATGGCATTTGTCTTTCTCTTTCTGACTTACTTCGCTTAGTATGATAATCTCTAGGTCCATCCATGTTGCCACAAATGGCATTATTTCATTCTTTTTTATGGCTGAGTAGTATTCCATTGTATATGTACCATATCTTCTTTATCCATTCATCTGTTGAAACAACATTTAGGTTGTTTCCATGTCTTGGCTATTGTAAATAGTGCTGCAGTGAACATTGGGGTGCATGTATCTTTTCAAATTAGAGTTTTGTCTGGCTATATGCCCAGGAGTGGGATTGTTGGATCATATGGCAACTCTATTTTTAGTTTTTTGAGGAATCTCCATACCGTTTTCCGTAGTGGTTGCACCAATTTACATTCCCACCAACAGTGTAGGAGGGTTCCCTTTTCTCCACACCCTCTTCAGCATTTATTATTTGTACTACCATTTCTTTGATACACAATTATCCACTCTTCCATTCACTAATAACTGAATATATATTGAGCTCAAAACCCATACTATTCCATTAGAGGCATCTCATTAACTCTAAAGTGGAGATAAGAGGGAAATATGGGAAAATTCAATGGTTAAATCTGAGATGATTTGGCTCCTGCATATTAACTTTGAAACTTTCAAGGAACTGAAGATTTTGAAAGAATCCTTCCTTGGCACCCTCATCCCCATGCAGCCACAAGCCTTTCTGTCTCCATCTCTGTCCCTGTCTCTATCTCTATGTCTCTCGCTCTCTCTTTTCCTCTTTAAAATCAAACTTCCAGAAAGAGTTTTCTGCATTCCTTATTAACATCAGAAAGTTTTCTGCTTTCCCTGTAAACATTCCTCATTCCCACTGTCTCCTTATCTCACTGTAGATCAATTCTGCCCCCATGATTACAATGAACATGCTCATGTTGTTGATACAATGAACAACACCAAGGTCACAAGCTACTTTTTGTCACTAAGTCCAGATATTTTATATAAATATATTAATATATGAATACTACTACTTTTAATGATGCCCAAAATAAGTGTGCTTGTATAGACTGCTCCTGTCACTTAACAAATCTTTGACAATTTCCCAAGCTCTGGAGCAGGAGGTGCTGGGTACAAATCCAAGCTGTCCTGCTCCCTAACTGTGCAGTCCTGGGCCAAGTCCTTGTTCTCCCTGTTCCTCAGTTTTTCATCTACAAAATGAGATTGGTGGGACTTCCCTGGTGGTCCAGTGGTTAAGACTTTGCCTTCCAATGCAGGGGGTATGGATTCGATCCCTGGTCGGGGAGCTAAGATTCCACATGCCTCGTGGCCAAAAAACCAAAACATAAAACAGAAGCAATATTGTAACAAATTCAATAAAGACTTTAAAAATGGTCCACATCAAAAAAAATCTTTAAAAAAAAATGGAGATTAGCAACAATATAATCAATACATAAAAATCAATAGCACCTAAGAGAAATTTAGTCATATTAATCTTTAAAATATATCTTTTTTGGCATTACTGTCCCCATAGACATGAAAAAATAGGATACAGTCTGATGTTTATTCAATGACATTTGGGATATGTAGTTAGTGAGTGTATTAGTTTCCTTAGGGCTGCTGTAACTAATTATGTACCAGGAACTTCGTGGCTTAGAACAACAAAAATTCATTATCTCTTGGGGCTTCCCTGGTGGCGCAGTGGTTGAGAATCTGCCTGCTAATGCAGGGGACACGGGTTCGAGCCCTGGTCTGGGAAGATCCCACATGCCGCGGAGCAACTGGGCCCATGAGCCACAATTGCTGAGCCTGCGAGTCTGGAGCCTGTGCTCCGCAACAAGAGAGGCCGCGATAGTGAGAGGCCCACGCACCGCGATGAAGAGTGGCCCCCACTTGCCGCAACTAGAGAAAGCCCTCGCACAGAAACGAAGACCCAACACAGCCATTAAAAAAAAATCTAGATATAATTGACATATAACATATTAGTTTCAGGTGTACAACATAATGATTAAAAAAAATTCATTATCTCGTAGTTTTAGAGACCAGAAATCTGAAATCAAGGTGTTGGCAGGGCCAAGCTTCCTCTGAAGCTTCCAGAGGAGAATTCATCCTTTCCTCTTCCAGCTTCTGGTGGCTCCTGGCTTCCCTTGGTTTGTGGCAGCATAACTCCAGTCTCTGCCTCTCTCTTCACATAGCCTTCTTCCCTGTGTGTGTGAAATCTCCCTCCTTTCTCTTATAAGGACATTAGTCATTGGGTTTAGGGACGATCCTGAATCCAATCATCTCTCGAGATCTTTAACTTATTTATATCTGCAAAGACCCTATTTCCAACTAAGGTATGGGGGTGTTATGATTTGGAAATATTGGGGGGCACACAATTCAACCCACTACAGTGAGATAAGTTACAAAATTAAATGTAAGGTGAGATCTTATGCTTTGTATGTAAATATATAAATGTATGCATACATGTATAAATATATAATACCTGCATAAGAATAATTCTGGAGGAATATAATGCAGATGAAAACATTAGAAGAGCTTTTCTTTCCGTGGTGGGCTTTGAGGTACTATTATTTTGTTTACCTTTCTATATCACCTATTTTTTTTTTAATTTTTATTTATTTATTTATGGCTGTGTTAGGTCTTCGTTTCTGTGCGAGGGCTTTCTCCAGTTGCGGCAGGCGGGGGCCACTCTTCATCGCGGTGCGCGGGCCTCTCACTATCGCGGCCTCTCTTGTTGTGGAGCACAGGCTCCAGAAGCGCAGGCTCAGTAGTTGTGGCTCACGGGCCCAGTTGCTCCGCGGCATGTGGGATCTTCCCAGACCAGGGCTCGAACCCGTGTCACCTGCATCGGCAGGCAGACTCTCAACCACTGCGCCACCAGGGAAGCCCCTATATCACCTATTTTTAACTATAATAAATACCTATTGCTCTTGCAATTACATAAAATATTAAAATGGCTGGAGAAACAAGCACTTTCTGCCCCAAGCACAGGAAAAGCCATTCACTTTAGAATAGGAACATCCCAGACACACAGGAAGGGAGCAAGGTCTGGAGGAGCCCCTTCCACAATGTAAAAGGACACAGGTCCTCAAATTCCAAACCACACTGATTGAAATCAATATTTTAAACTTTTGCCTAGTTAACTGAGAACAAAACCATGGGACCTTAATTAGTTTTATTTTGCTGTGCCCTGATGAACAGTAAGGTTGAGTGTCTCATGAGATGAGAAGCGCTAGTGTACACTAGTTAGATGTGGGGCTCAGCTGCCACACAGAATTGGTTCATATCTTAATCTTGTGACTGGCTAGCACCGCCATCACTGTGCCTCAGTTCCCTGATAGTTAGTCGGGCAACAGGAGCTCCTCCTCATAGGTTGTGATGAGGATTAAATGAGCAAGTACAGGTTTAGCACTTACCACAGCGTGGGGAACTGAGGGAGTCAGCAGTTATAATTAACAGTTCTTATGATTATCATACCTAAATTGGCCATTAGTGTTTCTACTGCCATTTTTATTATTATGTGCATTTATATTGATTGGCATGAATTGACCTTCATAATATGATATTTATATTAAAAAGGCATTTTACAAAAGTTTAAGGATATTATCTCATTTACATTCTTAAATACGGTAACATCTGCAAAGTAAAATTTCTGAGAAAATATATGAAGAAATGGTAACAGTGCTTATTCATAAGTAGTAGACTTTAAGGGTTTCAAACAATTTTTCCCACCTCCTGCACTTTCTATTTTTATTTACAACAAAAGTGTCTTAGTTTGGGAAGTGAAAAAAAACAAAACAAAACAAAACTCCAGCCCAGGAAACTGGTCAGTGTCAGAATGAGGAACATCCCTAAGCCAAGGGAATTAGGTAATAGAACAGCATGGTTCCAGAAGTAGTTCATGAATATACCACATGACAGTCCCAACTGGGCAGCTTCAGGGACATAACAGATGCCTAGCGGACGGGCAAGTATGTCTCTCAAATAAACCTTACATTCAGCAGTCAGACAATGTCTCCACTTCCCAGGATTTTAGTGAAGGTCAAGAGATGAAAGTAAATTTCACAACATGCTTCTTTCTGTGCCCTCCAAATAAAGCCCCTTGAATTGAAAGCATGTTCATCAGTTTTGCCACCCAGTTAGCAAAGCAGTGAGTGCCACAGGGGAGGGAAAGGGTGAGGAACTGCATGAGATCACCCAGCACTCGGCCCCACAGTTTCCAGAAGGGAGAATTCAGGGGAAGTTTAGTCACAGGATCATTCAGGTAAGTCCCCAGGAACAATCAACACAGGTGAATGAAAACACCTTTGAAGTACTTCCTTGTGCAAATAAAAATAATAAAAGGAAAGGAAAATATACACATGCCCAACACTTGTAATACAAATTCAGCTCAAGTTCTATACAGCCTGCATCCCTAAACCAGCTGAGGGATCTGGGTGTTAATCTGGACACAGGAAAACTAACTCCCTTCAATCACTGTCTTCTTTCATCCGGTTGGCTCATATTAGGTTCTAGATGTACAGGCCTAGATAAGCAACAGTGTGAATGAAAGACAGAAAATTAGGCCTGGATAAAGGGAAGAAGTTTCATGTTCAGGAGACACTGCGTCATTGTTTTGGGCTACCTGGCACCTGGGAACTCTAAGATTTTGACACAGTGGATAAAAAAGTGACTGAAAATAGTATGTGGTGGATAATAATATTCTATTGGTGCCACCTACAGCATATAAAGTGAGACAATGGGTGTGTCCATTTTAGAAACTCTAGAAAGAGAATTCACATGGCAAGGAAGCATAAATGGCAGGTCACACTGTTGAGAGGTGAATGTGGATTTGTTCTCCTTATGTTTCTTCCTTTCTCCTTTTCCATTAGGGAGCCAGGCATCTATGAGTAAAACATGCAACAAAACAATACTATACTTCACTTGAGGAGAAAATGTAAAGAAAGATTTCAAGAGTAAAACCCCCCATATCTTGATAATGGTTACCTCTGGGAAATCATAGAAGGGTGCACCAGTGACTTTCACCTCTACATGTAATGTTTTATTTCTTAATGTGAGTATACTGAAGTCTGATATACTATTTTCTTGTTTTTTTTAAAGAAGTTTTTTTTTTAATTTTTATTTATTTATTTTTAAATTTTTCTTACAGTTCTAGAGGCCAAGATCATGGTGCTAGCATGGTTGTTTCTGGTGTGATGAGAGATCCCCAGTGTCTGTTTTTGTTTTGTTTTGTTTTGTTTTGGCGGCACTGCACAGCTTGTGGGATCTTAGTTCCCCGATCAGGGATTGAACCTGGGCCACAGAAGTGAAAGCGCAGAGTCCTAACCATTGGCCACCAGGGAATTCCCTGATATACTATTTTCTATACTATCTCTATGTCTGAAATATTTCCTACCAGCCACTGTTTTCATGAGCTTTATTTTGTTATTTTTTATCTTTTTGGCTGTGCCGCATAACATGCAGGATCTTAGTTCCCCAACCAGGGATCGAACCCGTGCCCCCTGCAGTGGAAGCACAGAGTCCTAATCACTGGACCACCCGGGAATTCCTCCATAAGCTTTAATTCTGATTTTGAAGATGATCCATACTAATTTAGAAAAAGTGAAAACTATAGCCAAACCCAGATATTAATAAACAATTTGCCATCTACCACTCATTAAGTTTTTTAAAAAATATCACGTTTGTGCATTTCCTCCTTATATTAGATTTCTAGGGCTTTCATAACAAAATACCACAGACTGGGTGGCTTAAACAACAGAAATTTATTTTCTCAAAGTTCTGGAGGCTAGAAGCCCAAGGTAAAAGTTTCAGTAGGTTTGGTTTCTCCTGAGGCTTCCCTCCTTGGCTGACAGATGGCCACTTTCTCGCTGTATCCTTACATGGTCATTCCCAGGTCTGTGTTTTCTGTGTCCTAATCTCCTCCTTTAAGGACACCAGCTATATTGGTTTAGGGCCCTTCCATATGAACTTATTTTACCTTAATAACCTTTTTAAAGGCCATATCTCCTCAAACAGCCACATTCTGAGGTACTAGGGGTTAGGATTTCAACATGAATTTTGGGGAGATACAATTCAGTCCATAACTCTCTCCTTATAGTCTCCATGTATGCATAAGTAATGCATAGACATTACATTTGGGTCTCATCTATATGGAGGCTCAACATTTGCTAAAGATCATGAAACCAGTAATTAAATGTGCCCAAGTTTTCCCCCCCACTCTAACCATTGGGATATGCAATGTTTTTCTGTGTTAGGGCTGAGACCAGACAGGGAAAATGACTACCCATGGTCCTGTAGGCAAAGACCAATCTGATATTTGGGACTCAAGTCTCCTGTTTTCAGTCTATTGTACAGCAGACCCATCCTTATACTCTGTTATTGTCCTTTCTCCTTTCTGGGGATCAATGGGAGGCTGCTATTCCAATGTCAAAATGAAAGGTAAAAAAGATCAGCAACCATCAAATAAAAAGTAATGATATCTGATAAGGGGTTAATATCCAAAATATTTAAGCAACTCATACAACTCAACAGCAAAAAATCCCAAACGACCTGATTTTTAAAAAAAAGGATGTGAAAAGAAAAATTTCCAAAGAAGACAGAGAGGGTAACAAGTACATGAAAAGATGCTTAGCATCATTAATTATTAAGGAAATGCAAATCAAAACCACAATGATATATCACCTCACACCTGTCAGAATGGCGATTATCAAAAAGACAAGAAATAACAAGTACTGGCGAGGGTGGGAGAAAAGGGAACCCTTTGGCACTGTTGATGGGAATGTTAATTGGTGCACATACTATGGAAAACATTACGGAAGTTCCTCCAAAAATTAAAAATAGAATTATCACACGTTCCAGCAATTCCACTTTCTTGGGATATTTATCCCAAGAAAATGAACACACTAACTCAAAAAGATATCTGCACCACCATGTTAACCTCCAGTATTATTTACAATACCCAAGACATAGAAACAATCTAAGTGTCCATCGATGGGTGAATGGATAAAGAAAATGTTTATATACAACGGAAAATTACTCAGCTTTAAAAAAGGACGAAATCTTGCCATTTGGGACAAAACTGATAGACCGTGAGGGCAACATGCTGAATGAAATAAATCAGATAGAGAAATACAGATACCATAAGAACTCTCTTATATATGGAATCTGAAAAACAAAAAATGAAAACAAAAAGCAAGCAAACAAACAAACCTGAGCTCATGGATATAGAGAACAGATTGGTGGTTGCCTGAGGTTGGGGGTGGGGATGGGCGAAATGGGTGAAGGGGGTCAAAAGGTACAAACTTTCAGTTGTAAAATAAGTAAGTCAGGAGATGTAATGTACAACATGAAGACTACAGTTAAAAATACTGTATTGCATATTTGAAAGTTGCTAAAGAGAATGGATCTTGAAAGTCCTTATCACAAGAAAAAAAATTGTAACTATGTAAGTTGATGGATGTTAACTAGACTTATGTTGTGATCATTTCACGAGATATATATATATATATTTATATATATAAAAATATTGAATCATTATATTGTACATACACACACACAAAATAATGAGGGGATGATTTGCTTCTTCCTCACCATAATTAGCTAACTCATCTACAACGAAGTGGCACAGAAGCTAATCCATCATATAAATATGTATACATTTCTTTTCCTGCTACTGCAAATCCCAATGATCTCTATGAATTGTTCATGTGTAAGTCATCTCTTTTGTTGGGGGAGAACACAGGAGAAACCATACATACATTTGTTGAAGTTTTACATTAGTATGTGTTAGATATCATCTATTGGTTTTTTTTTTTGGAAGTATAATTGATTTACATTATTATGTTAGTTTCAGGTATACAGCAAAGTGATTCAGTTATATATATATATATTTTTTCAGATTATTTTCTATTATAGGTTATTATAAGATACTGAATATAGTTCCCTGGTCTATACAGTAAAACCTTGTTGCTTATATATTTTATGTATATTAGTTTGTATCTGTTAATCCCATACTCCTGATTTACCCCTCCTCTCCCTCCCTTTCACCTTTGGTAACCATAAATTTGTTTTCTATATGTGTGAGTCTACTTCTGTTTTGTATATAGATTCATTTGTAGTATTTTTTAGATTCCACATATAAGTGATATCATATAATATTTGTTTTTCTCTTTCTGACTTACATCACTTAGTATGATAATCTCTGGGTCCATCCATGTTGCTGCAAAAGGCAATATTTCATTTTATTTATGGCTGAGTAATACTTCATTGTATATATATACCACATCTTCTTAAACTAATCATCTGTTGAGGACACAGGTTCTTTTTCTAAAAATTTTTCTTATTGAACTATAGTTGATTTATAATATTTCAGGTGTACAGCAAAGTGATTCAGTTATATATATATATATATATATATATATATATTTTTTTTTTTTTTCAGATTCTTTTCCATTATAGGTTATTACAAGATATTGAATATAGTTTCCTGTGCTATACAGTAGGCCTTTGTTATTTATCTATTTTATATATAGTAGTGTGTATCTGTATCTGTTAATGCCAAACTCCTACTTTCTTTCTCCCCCCGCTTCCCCTTTGGTAACCACCTGTCTGTTCTCTATGTCTGTGAGTCTGTTTCTGTTTCATAGATAAGTTCGTTTGTGTCATATTTTAGATTCCACATATAAGTGATGTCATGTGATATTTGTCTTTGTCTGACTTCACTTACTATGATAATCTCTAGATCATCCATGTTGCTGTAAATGGTGTTAATTTATCTTTTTTATGGCTGAGTAGTATTCCATTGTATATATACCACATTTTTTTAACACCTTTATTAGATTATAATTGCTTTACAATGGTGTGTTAGTTTCTGCTTTATAACAAAGTGAATCAGCTATACATATACATATATCCCCATATCACCTCCTTCTTGTGTCTCCCTCCCACCCCACTAGGTGGTCACAAAGCACCGAGCTGATCTCCCTGTGCTATGTGGCTGCTTCCCACTAGCTATCGGTTTTACATTTGGTAGTGCATATATGTCCATGCCACTCTCTCACTTCGTCCCAGCTTACCCTTCCCCTTCCCCGTATCCTCAAGTCCATTCTCTAGTAGGTCTGTGTCTTTATTCCCGTCTTGCCCTTAGGTTCTTCATGACAAGAAGGAAATAAAAACAAATAATAATAAAACGACAACAAAACAAACAAAACATTAAAAAATAGTAATAATTATATTTTCCTGGGGTCTCAGCTGTCAGTATCCTTGCCCCCACCATGAGTCACAGCCACCCTCCACCTCCCTACCAGGCCCTCCAAAACCTCTAGGTAGGTGTCTGGTCCCTCTGTGGGCACTGTGGGGGCAGCTCAGACTCTGACCTGGCCCATCTCCTGTGTGTACTAGTCCCCAAAGCCCACAGCTACTAGAACTAGACCGGTTTCAGTTTGGGGAACACTCATTGTCCATTCAGATATTCCATAGATGCAGGGTTTACCAAGCTGATCATGGGGATTTAATCTGTGGTTTGTGCAGCTTCATGGAAAGATTTTTGTTCCTCTTCCTTAATCACCCTGCCCCTGGGGCTCAGCTGTGGTTTTTGCCCCACCTCTGCCTGTGGGCTACCCACATTAGTCTGCTCCCGAGGCTGCCCTGGAGCACTCAGGTCTGCCCCGGCAAGGGCAGAGTGTGGAGATGGCACAACTACCTGGGTCGCAGGTGCCCCGGTGGCGACAGCTGCATAAGAAAGCCAGCAGCCACGTGTGCGAGAGCTCCGGCCCTAGCGGGAGCCTTTCCTAGTGCCTGGCAGCAGGTGTGGTGGCAGGCACGAGAAGGCCAGCCCTGGTGGGGGCTTTTCCTAGCACCTGGCGGCAGGCACGAGAAGGCCAGCCCTGGTGGGGGCTTTTCCTAGCACCTGGCGGCAGGCACGAGAAGGCCAGCCCTGGTGGGGGCTTTTCCTAGCACCTGGCGGCAGGCACGAGAAGGCCAGCCCTGGTGGGGGCTTTTCCTAGCACCTGGCGGCAGGCACGAGAAGGCCAGCCCTGGTGGGGGCTTTTCCTAGCACCTGGCGGCAGGCACGAGAAGGCCAGCCCTGGTGGGGGCTTTTCCTAGCACCTGGCGGCAGGCACGAGAAGGCCAGCCCTGGTGGGGGCTTTTCCTAGCACCTGGGTGGGGGAGGGGCCGATGTGTGGAGAGAGAGGCTGCAATGGTGGCTCCACCCCCTGCGTGTCATTCAACAGTGGAGCCTTGCTTCTGTGGCAGTCTGGGTTTCCTCCACAAGCATTCCTGGTTGTGGATTTCCTCCCTCCCATCCCGTCAGGCTGTCTCCTCACAGCCAACAGCAGTCCTCCCCACAGTTTGCTCTCCAATCCCCAGGTTCCAGCTCTCAGCCCCCATGTATGGTGGACACACATCCCAGTCTGGGGCACACAGGGCTGTGGCATGGACCATCTGTGTCTCACTCTGTCCTGTCTGCCATAGACCGGCTGTTTCACCCTCCTCCAACAGCCTCAGATACTCCCCCTTCTGTCCCAACTGATTTCCCCATTGGTGAGGGGGCTTCCTTGGATGCAGGAACCTCTCCTCTGCTTTAGCTCCCGCCCCCCTAGGGGTGCAGATCCCGTCCTGCTTCCTCTCCTCTTCTTTTTCCCTTCTTTCTTTCATCCTACCCAGTTATGCAGGGATCTCTCTTGTCCTTTCCAGTGTCCAAGGTCTTTTGCTAGTGTTCAGCTGATGTTCTGTGAGAACTGTTTAATCTGTAGATGTATTCTTTTTTTTTAAAATTTTATTTATTTATTTTTGACTGTGTTGGGTCTTCGTTTCTGTGCGAGGGCTTTCTCTAGTTGTGGCAAGCGGGGGCCACTCTTCATCGTGGTGCGCGGGCCTCTCACTATCGCGGCCTCTCTTGTTGCGGAGCACAGGCTCCAGACGCGCAGGCTCAGTAGTTGTGGCTCACGGGCCTAGTTGCTCCGCGGCATGTGGGATCTTCCCAGACCAGGGCTCAAACCCGTGTCCCCTGCATTAGCAGGCAGATTCTCAACCACTGCGCCACCAGGGAAGCCCTGTATATGTATTCTTGATGCATTTGTGGGGAGAGATGAACTCCACATCCCCCTACTCCTCTGCCATCTTGGTTTCCTTCACGATTACTGTTTTTGCTATCATATTTTACACTTAAGTGTTTTGTGTAGCCCTTAACTGCTTATTGTGGATACAGATGATTTTAATACTTTTGTCTTTTAACCTCCCTACTAACTTTGTGTGTGTGGATGATTTCCTACCTTTACTGTTTGCCTTTACCAGTGAGTTTTTCATTCCATAATTTTCTTGTTTCTAGTCGTGACCTTTTTTTTTTCACCTAGAGACGTTCCTTTAACATTTGTTGTACAGCTGGCTTGGTGGTACTGAATTATTTTAGCTTTTGCTTATCTGTAAAGCTTTTGATTTCTTCATTAAATCTGAATGAGTGCCTTGCTGGGTAGAGTATTCTTGGTTGTAGGCTTTCCCTTTCATCACTTTAAATATATTGGACCACTCCCTTCTGGCCTGCAGAGTTTCTGCTGAAAAATCAGCTGATAGCCTTATGGGAGTTCCCTTGTATGTTACTTGTGACTTTTCCCTTGCTGCTTTTAGTCTTCTCTCTTTATCTTCAATTTTCATCATTTTGATTACAATGTGTCTTGTTGTGTTCCTCTTTGGGTTAGTCCTGTATGGGCCTCTTTGGGCTTCCAGGACTTGGGTGACTATTTCCTTTCCCAGATTAGGGAGGTTTTTGGCTATTATCTCTTCAAATAGTTTCTTGGGACCTTTCTCTTTCTCTTCTCCTTCTGAAACCCCTATAATGTAAATATTCGTGTGCTTGATGTTGTCCCAGAGGTCTCTTAAACTGTCCTCATTTCTTTTCATTCTTTTTTCTTTTTTATGTTCTTCAGCAGTGAGTTCCACAACTCTGCTTCCTGATGGATGGTCTTCCTGCTCACTGATCCGTTTTTCTGAATCATTTAGTCTACTTTTGAGTCCTTCTAGTGTATTTTTCATTTCATTTATTATATTCTTCATCTCTGTTTGGTTGTTCTTTATATTTTCTCTTTGTTAAAACCTTCTAACTTCTCACTCTGTGCATCCATTCTCCTCCCAAGTTCTTTGATCATCTTTACAATCATTACTCTGAACTCTTTCTCAGGTAGATTGCCTATCTCCACTTCACTTAGTTCTTCTAGGGTTTTAACTTTATCCTTCGTCTGGAACATATTCCTCTGCCGCCTCATTTTGTCTGAGTTGCTATTTGTATTTTTATGTATCTGGTAGGTTAGTTATGTTTCTCAACCTTGGAGAAGTCACCCTCTGTAGGAGGCATCCTATGTGTCCCAGCAGTGCACTCCCCTCTAATCACCCAACGTATATGCTCTAGGGGTTCCCCCTAAGAGGGCTGTATGAGTCCTTTTGTTGTGGTGGGCTGACTTTGTGGGTGGCCTTGTAGGCTTGGTTGGCCCTAGTCTGGTTGGTTGCCAGGTCCTGCCTTGTACTGATGCTGCTGGCTGCTGTTTAGCAGGGCCCGATCATGAGGTGGCTCATTGAGGAATCCTAGGGGGCCCCAGGGCTAGTGCTGGCTCACTGTTGGGTGGAGCCAGTGTCCCAAAGCCTCTGGGGCTATTGCTCACCCATTGGCAGGTGAAGCTAGATCCTGGGGTTAGTGCCACACTAGTGGCAGGCAGAGCTGGTTTCTGGAGTCTGTCTGCAGGGCCCAGGGATCCCAGAACCTGTTTCAGATCATTGATGGGGGAGGGTGGTTCCTGACACAGTGGGTATGGGGTCCGGGGTGTCCTGAAAGTTGCGTAGGCCTGCTAGCATGCAGGATCAGGGCCCAGCTGGCACTAGGGTAGGGTCTGGCCTGCATGGTGGGATTGTAGTTTTCTTACTTCTGCTGTCTACCCCCTGGTGGTTGAGGATGGTCTAGAGGCTTGTGTAGGCTTTCTGCTGGGAGGGTCTGATGCCTGTCCACTGCTCAGTGGAGCTTGATCTTGGCACTCTGGTGGGCTAGGCTGTGTCTAGGGGTGTGCCCAGAGGTGGCTATCGGCTCTTTATCCTTTAGGCAGCCTGTCTGCTGATGGATGGTGCTGTGTCCCCACCCAGTTGGATATTTGGCCTGAGGTGTCCCCGCACTGGAGCCTATAGGCTGTTGGTTGGCACCAGGTCTTGGAACTAATGAGCCAATATGTCAGCTGCCAGGAGTGTTCACAGGGTTGAATATTCCCCAGTATGTCTGACACCATGTCCATGTCCCCAGGGTGAGCCACAGCCACTCCCCCCCCGTCACCTCTACAGGAGACTCTCCAAGCCCAGCAGGTAGGTCTAGCCTAGGCTCCTATCAAATCAATGTTTTTGTCCTGGTCCTGGCACATGTGAGATTGTGTGTGCCCTTTAAGAGTGAAACCTCTATTTCTGCCAGCCCTGTGGGGCTCCTGCAATTAAGTCCCATTGGCTTACAAAGACAAATTCTGGGGACTCGTCTTCCTGGTGCCAGACCCATGGGATGGGGAGCCAGACGTGGGGCTCAGGACTCTCACTCCTGTGGGAGAACCTCTGCAATATAATTATTCTCCAGTTTGTGGGTCGCCCACCCATGGGGTATGGGATTTGATTATATTGTGAATACGCCCCTCCTACCCATCTTGTTGTGGTTCCTTATGTCTTTAGTTGTAGAAGATCTTTTCTGGAAGGTTCCTTTTTTTTTTCATTGATGTTTTTTCTGCAGATAGTTGTGATATTGGTGTGCTCATGAGAGGAGGTAAACTCAGGGTCTTTCTACTCCACCATCTTGGGTGCTCTCCTCGACCCTGGGTTGTTTCTATGTCTTGCCTATTGTAAATAATGAACAATGTACTATGAACATTGGGGTACATGTATCTTTTCGAATTAGTGTTTTCTTTTTTCTGGAAATATATCTAGGAGTAGAATTGCTGTATCATATAGTAGTTCTATTTTTAGTTTTTTAAGGAACTTCCATATTATCGACCATAGTGGCTACACCAATTTATATTCCCACCAACAGTGTATGAGGGTTCCCTTTTCTTATTGGTTTGTTAATTTCTCCTCACAACAGACCTGTGAGGTAGGTATCAATGTACCATTTTATAGATAACCCACTATAGTGTCACACAAATCTACTTAGAGGCTGTTGTGTAATCCCACTGCTCCTTGAAGAGTTTATGTGTATAAAAAGAATGAAAGGACATATAGGTAGCTTTCATTTCCTGCTTACTCCTGCATCTACATCTCATTTCTTTATTAAATGTGAATTAGGTGTCTACTGTGTACCAGGCATGGTCAGTCCAATTCCACATCTGCATCCCATACCTTCCCCCTCCTGATCAGTAGACCTGGGTAACTAGAGACATCCACAGGCAGCAAGGTGGATGTTAGTGCGCATGCCATAGGGTGGTGAGGTATGACCTCAAAGGGACTCCATTCCAAACAAGTTTAGTTCAGGCTTCACCCTGAGTCCTGGAAACCTGGCATCTAAACAGGAAATAATGCAGTTGAGAGGGGAGAGGTTGTACTTGGGAAACCGAGGCAACTCGTAACCCACACCTTTGTTCTCTTGAAGAGCCCTAAGAGGCTACTACTTTCTCCTGACAAGATTTCCCTCCCAGAAGGACAGTGAATGTCAAGGTAGTAACACTGTGTGGTTTCAGTCTTGGTTCTGTCATGGGTGCGAGCTAGAGGGTTATTTTCTCTTAGCTCTTGGCCAGGTTGCATGATAGATGTCGAGAGTGATTTTGTGTCTGTCTTATCCCTAGGAGGGTGGTCCCTCCCATTTAGTTATCTGAGGGGTCCATCAGAGGTGACATGGAGTTTCTTCTTCATTTAGGACCTTGTCTCCCAGTGGTGGGGGCCTGGACCCAGATCCACAGGAGACAGAAAGCATAGAGACCAAGTTCTCAAAGACAAGCCCAGACCAGGACCCTGATCTGCACATCTAAGTCTCCTGATTTAGTGGATAGTTTTCACAGATTTCTCACAAGATGGACCTCCCCTCTGGGTTGCTCTTATGCCTGACATGTCCACCAACAGAGGGCTGGATGATCACCTATGGTCCATCTACATCTGGTGGATTATGCAGTTATAGAAGCAATGAGGACTCCCTCTCTGTACTGCTATGGAGTCATCTCCAGGATATATTGTTCAGTGAAAAACCAAGGTGCACAAAATTGTGTAGAGCTGCTGCTGTCTAATACAGTAGCCACTAGCCATACTTAACTATTTAAAATTTAATTAGATTAAATTAAATAATTTAAAAATTAGTTCCTCTGTCACAGTAGACACATTTTAGGTGTTCAGCCTCTTAGGTAGCCAGTGGCTACTGTGTGGGACACACAAATACACAGCATTTTCATTTCTGCAGAAATTTCCATTGCACAGCACTGGAGTAGAATATGCCACCTTTTACGTATGAAAAGGGGAGAAAACTAATATACATGTAATAATTGATTATATTTTTTGGAAAGGTTAAAACAAAACTGATATGAATGATTTCTTATAGGTGACAGAAGAGCAGCCCAGGATGGAAGGACATGATATATAGTCTCATAACAAATATAATACATATTTACCAGCTCCATGCACTTAAAGGACAAGAAACAAGACCAACCCAGTAGCAATGAGCCACTCTTGTCCCAGACTGAATGTTATAAAAACATTTCCCACTAAAAGGAACCAGGCTTCCTTAGAGAAATGGCTGATACCAGGTCTGGATAGGGATTGTACCAGATGAGTCTAGACAAGATTCCATTACCAGAAAGTATGTCAAGGACACAAAAGACACAAAAGATGGGGGTTACAGAGACTGAGGAAGGAAAAATTTGAACACCAAAAACATTAATGACTGCAATGTATTAAAACATGAAATATATGAACATCTATGAAAGAACAAATAAAACCAACTCGCTGTTCACCTTTGGAGGATCCCAGGGAAACAAATCACTATTTTTGAAAGTAGAAATAGTGTAAAAGAATAACATTCATCCTTCCCTTCTGTGTGGACCAGACCTCAAGGTAACCTTGTAATTAAGGAGGGGAAGTTTGTTTTACAGAAGAATTCTAGCTAATAAATTATTAAATTAAAACATCATCCTTTACAACCACTAATGAAATGTAGATCTAGGCCATAATCTTTAAGGGGCTACAAAAGCCATGAGTCAAAAGGCAGATGGGAAATTTCATAATGGGTGGACCAGGATGATAACACCTGGACCCAGTGATCAGTCTCAAGGGCACAGGAGGAAAGACAGCCTGACATGATGAGGCTCCTGACGTAGGGCTATAGGAAGTACAACACCACTTCTCAGGTACTCTTTCCACAAATCTGAATCTGAGCAAGCCTCTATATGTACAGTAATTACCAATTTAAAGGAAGTAGGATGGGCCAGAGGAACAGAACAAACAGCACAGTAGAGATACAATCAGCATAATCCAGAATGCAAACTTTCACATGAAAAAGATCCAGTTGAAGTAAATAAATGGAAATTAAAAGAAGAGGAGGGTATTTGGATGTAAAGAGACTTAAGATTTTAGAGAAATTAAACTTTAAACCACAAAATATTCCACCACGTGCCTACAAGAACAAAAAAAAAAAAAAATGAGAAAGATGGAAAATAGCAAGTGTTGGCAAGGATATGGAGCAGAAGAACTCTCACACACTGCTGGTTGGAATACTGATGGGAATCAATCACTGTGAGAAACCATTTGGCAGGATCTACTGAGCTCAACATACAAAACCCTATGACTTAGAAAAGCCATTCTTAGGTACAGGCCCAAGAGAAAGGAAATTAAATGTCCATTCAAAAGTTATATACAAGCTCATTCATAGGAACATTATTCATAATTAGTCAAAGCTGTAAAAAACCCAAATACTCATAATGGATGGATATATTACAAAACACCCACATGATGTAATACTGTATACCAATGAGAATGAACAATCTACAGCTGTGGACAACAGTGATATAAAACACACATTATGTTCAGGAAAGGAGCCATACTGAAGAGTATATGCTGCATGATTCCAAGAATTTTTCTTCTAATCTACCAGAAGAGTTTAGGGAAAGAGAGGAAAATTAATACCTCACTTCCTTTTATTTGAAGGTACTTAGTGTCTTCTTATATTACCTGCTGGTTAACCTCAGAGAAGCGTGTATCCTCTGAGCCCTTGAAAAGTGATTCACTACACATAGGAACATAGGCTAGTGCCATGTAAAATGGACAGAAGACAGGGTAGTAGACAGGAGACACACCTGGCCCAAGGGCCAGACCTAACCCACTGCGATGGTCCAGCCACCGCAGAGGGTCTTCCAGGTCCCGACGGAGAGGGGCAAGGGACTGAATAGCACCGCGAGTATGGGATCAGAAGGACCAAGACAACTGATGGTTGCAAGGCACTTTATTTAGAATCTACTGAATCTTATATAGACAGAAGAGGAACCCATTATCAGACAATGAACCCATAAAATTGCTTATCGTCTCAGTTCAATCACCACCACGGACATCAGCAAGTTTACAACGATCATTCCTGAACAATAACTTCCCTTAACCAGGCACGCACAGCCCCCAGCCATAAGGAACAACCAGGACTCTCAGTTCCCTGAGGTCTCCTGGCTTGAGATAGCTTCGCTAATCTCTTTTACATCCCTCAGGCCTGGAACAAAGAGTGCATTCCAAGTCAAGGGGGCAAAGCCCTTAAGTGACTTTGCTTTTTGTGAGAGACATACTGTCTCCACCAGGAGTTACCTCCGGCTAAGACTGCATGCCTCCCACAGGTCCCCCTTTTTTCTTTTTTAAAGAATGTTGTTGTAAACGCAAACCATGGAGCTCAGTACTGAGATGAACATATCTTTGCAGAACAAATTTTACAAAGCATGGGATAATTGCCAACATAAGAAAACACATAATGGCTAGAGATAAGCCTCCCTGAATCCAGTTTTGGGGATTGAGCCAATGTAGTTGACTAACCAACCATTTTATAATTCCTGTTGGATGATTTTCATCTAGATGTAATTCTTGTATAGCTTGAATTTCTGCATTTAATTTATGTATATCTAAACTAATCTTGCTGTCAGACCATACACTAAGAATATGCATTTTGATTCTTTCCCAATCCCAGTCAGATTCATTGTACTTATGCGCCGTTACATAGATCCGAGTAGAATTACAAACCTCAAAACTTGACTGAGGAAAAGCAGTAGGGATAAATGAAGGCAAAAGACCCGGCGAATGCCGGGAAAACACGGTCACTTGATGACCCACCAGTAAGGTGACTTGCCCTCCTGTAGAAGTTTCTACACATAGATAATGTCCAGAATCAGAAGGTTGTAAATTCTTAATAAGTATAGAATGATTAAAAGGATCTTTAGGGTTAACTCGGGTAATACGTTCCTGAATGTTAATTAATTGATGATCTTTATACCAATACACAAATGTAGATGAATCTCCTCGTTTTACTATCTGCCTACAATATAAAGTAAGAGAAGAACCAGTAAAGCGATACGCAACTCTGTTATTAGTTGCATATTGTGATTCTGCCTTTCCAGCATATTGCACAGTATGTTCGAAAGCTATAGCTTTAACACATCCTGATTTCAAATTTAGCGGACTTAAACATACAGTAAAATAACTAAACCAATTGGAATAATTCACAGACATATTTGCCATCTTAATATTTCCAATAAAATCCCCCAAAATGGTATCATTATAAAATACAGGGGCTTCCCTGGTGGCGCAGTGGTTAAGAATCCGCCTGCCAATGCAGGGGACACGGGTTCGAGCCCTGGTCCCGGAAAATCCCACATGCCGCGGAGCAGCTGGGCCTGTGAGCCACAATTACTGAGCCTGCGCGTCTGGAGCCTGTGCTCCGCAACAAGAGAGGCCGTGATAGTGAGAGGCCCGCGCACTGCGATGAAGAGTGGCCCCCACTTGCCACAACTGGAGAAAGCCCTCGCACAGAAACGAAGACCCAACACAGCCATAAATAAATAAAAATAAATTAAAAAAAAATAAAATAAAATACAGGGAAATCGGCATCCATCCAGGAAACAGGTTGTAGCAAAGGGGGGTCAGGAACATAAGCCCAGTATAAATCATCAGTTTGAACAGAAGAGGTAGAAAGAACAGCCAACATAGCCAAAAACATTGTCATAGGGGTAAAAGGAGTCCTTTGAGCAGTCACTAATTCCTGAGCTTGAGCCACCAATTTCTTCAATTGACCCCAAGTCGGAGGATCACTTTGCCGAGTCCTTCGTGCTGGACGCTTCCTTTTCTGACCTCTTCTCTTGGAATCCATCCCTGGAACAGTCTTCGCATTCAGCGAGAGGCGCTGCATCTTCCGAACCAGCTGCGGGGTCTTTCTTGTCATCTGTCTGTCTAACAAGACGTTCAGGAAGCCACCGAGGGGAGTCAGCACTTCTAGAAAAAACACAAACATGACCTCGACCCCAGATTAAAACTGGATCAGGTCCATTCCATATATTTGTCAGAGGGTCCTTCCACAGCACCTGTGCCGAAGCTCCTTGAGCTGTGGAAGCGGCCATCAGACGTTCAAAAGCTGTGTTACCTGCTCGATCAACTGTCAAAAAATTTAAAATAAACAAGGCATGATTTAATAAGGCATGGGGTGTCTTAGTATATTCCCCCTTTTGTATTTTAGAAAGAGTGAGCTTCAGAGCTTGATTTGCACGTTCAACAATGCCCTGTCCTTGAGGATTATAAGGAATACCAGTAAGGTGAGTGATGTTAAAAGTAGCACAGAAAGAAGCAAAAGAGGTACTAGTGTATCCAGGGGCATTATCCGTTTTAAGTATTTGGGGAATTCCCATGAAGGCGAAACAATGAAATAAGTGGGTAATAACGTGCTTTGTGGCTTCTCCAGTCTGGGCAGTAGCACAAAGGAAGCCAGAATAAGTGTCAATAGTTACATGAACAAACTGAAGCTTTCCAAAGGAAGAAACATGAGTAACATCCATTTGCCATATATGAGCAGGGCGAAGACCGCGAGGATTGACTCTGCAATGAGGAACTGGGAGATGTGGAGCACATTGGGAACATTGTTTAACAATTTGTTTAGCAGCCTCTCGAGAAATAGCAAATTGTTTTTGTAACATGGTTGAAGATTGATGATGTAAAGAATGAGAATTTTGAGCGTGTTGCACAGCAGCAGGCTGGGTCACAACACCTGCTAAAGATTTAGTGAGAGAATCAGCCAAAGTGTTACCAAAAGTCAATGGTCCAGGCAGGGAAGAATGTGCTCTGATATGAAGCACCGTGACGGGACCTTGATGTGTGCGAATTAAATGCTGTAAAGTCATAAAGGTATGAAACAACTGAGCATCATTAGTATGGCCAAGTGTGGCAGTTTCCAAAGCTACTAGGACCTCAACTAAATAACGACTATCAGAATATAGATTTAAAGATACCGTGGAAAATTTTTGAAAGGCCATAATAATGGCATGTAATTCAACTCGCTGAGCAGAGCGCAGGTTAGTATG
Source organism: Balaenoptera musculus (assembly GCF_009873245.2). Classification (NCBI taxonomy): domain Eukaryota; kingdom Metazoa; phylum Chordata; class Mammalia; order Artiodactyla; family Balaenopteridae; genus Balaenoptera; species Balaenoptera musculus. Next base: position 87,086,478 of record NC_045806.1, on the reverse strand, counting down.
TTCTGTAATTTGGATGCCAGTATCTGTGATTATAGCTGCAATGCCATTAGATGATCCATCTGTAAAAACAGTAAAGGCATTTGGTAGAGGGAAACGTTTAATAATTGTGGGGAAAATGTAAGGAGTAGTGAGACTAAATTGTATTATTTTATCAGCAGGGTAATGGTTGTCTATAGGGCCAGAATAACCACAGAAGGCTAGTCCCCATAGATTGCTGTGTTGTAATAACCAAGTGAAGTGTTCTGAATTATAAGGCAAAATTATGTGCGTAGGGTCATAGCCAAAAAGTTGCATACATCGAGTTCTTCCCATCTGTACTAAAGAAGCAATCAATTCATAATAAGGAGTAATAACTTTGGAAGGAGTTACCTTCATATGAAGCCATTCAAGAATCCCCACAGGTTGCCACAAAACTCCCGTAGGAACATGTGGAGTAGGACAAATGATTAATTTTACAGGCAAATCTAAATGTACACGAGTTAATTGAGCTTGCTGTATAGCAGCATTGACCAATTGTAAGGCCTTGGCTCCCTGAGAAGTCAGTGTACACGGAGATAAAGGGTTAGAATCGCCTTTTAAAATATCAAACAAAGGTTGTAATTGGGCAGTAGTTAATTTTAAAGGTCTCAGCCAATAAATGTCTCCTAAGAGTTTTTGAAAATCATTTAATGTATGTAACTGGTCAGTACGTATCTCAATTTTCTGTGGAATAATTTTCGTGGCATTGATAAATTTTCCCAGCTAAGCAAAAGGGGATGTTTTTTGAATCTTATCATCTGCTAGTACTAGGCCAAAACTTTGAAGTGATCTTTGTAGTTGTTCAAAAGCATGTTGTAACATAGTAACATTAGAATGAGCTAATAATATATCATCCATATAATGAATTAAATATAAGGCAGGAAACTGAAGACGGACAGGTTGCAATGCCTGAGCAACATATTTCTGACATAGGGTAGGACTATTAGCCGTACCTTGAGGTAATACCTTCCACCGATATCGTTTCATAGGCTCTCGAAAGTTAACAGCAGGCACACTAAATGCAAAACGCTTTTTATCTTCAGGATGTAAGGGAATAGTAAAAAAACAATCCTTTAAATCTATAACAATAATATGAAAAGTATAAGGAATGGCCGAAGGAGAAGGAAGACCTGGTTGTAATGCTCCCATAATTAACATAGTTTGATTGACAGCCCTTAAATCTTGTAATAGTCGATATTTTCCTGACTGTTTTTGTATAACGAATATTGAAGTGTTCCAAGGACTAATAGAAGGTTCTAAATGTCCTAATGATAATTGCTCATTGACCAATTGACGAGCAGCTAATAATTTCGCCTGAGTCAGGGGCCATTGGTCCACCCACACAGGTGAATCACTCAACCATGTTATGGGATCAGCAGTGAGTGGAGGAGACTCCAAGGCCCCTAAGAAAAACCCAGTCCCTGTCTATTAGTGAAAGTCCTTGGAACAACAGGTTCAACAATTCCCTGTTGATTAATGCCTAAGCCTCCATTAGGAAGAAAACCTTGGTTTAATAACATATTAGTCACAGTAGAGTTAGGGCTACACAATAACACTCCCATATCTTTAAGTATATCACGGCCCCATAAGTTAATGGGTAATCCAGGAATAATGTAAGGTTGAAAATAACCCATATGTCCTTCTGAATCCTGCCATTTTAACAATTGAGCACTTTGTAGAGGAGCCGTTGTTTGCCCTATTCCTTGTAGCTCCGAAATGGATGAATGAACAGGCCATTGTTTTGGCCAATGGATTTGTGTCATAACTGACACGTCAGCTCCAGTATCCAAGAGCCCCAAAAACCGTTTACCATTAATCATCAATTGCATCTGTGGGCGTTGCCTTCCTATTTTTTGAACCCAATAAGCTGCATTAGAGGAGCCAAAAGCTTTAGTTCCCCTCTTCTGATGTTGTAATATGTTTCCCTCAGGCACATATGGGAACAGAATAAGTTGAGCAACCTTATCACCTGAGTTAATAGTAATAATTTTCTTCAATGTGTAAGCCATAATTTTAATTTCTCCCTCATAATCAGCATCTACAATTCCTGGCAGGATAGTTAATCCTTTCATAGAAACACTACTCCGGTCTAAAACAAGGCCAGCTGTCCCCGGAGGTAAAGGCCCAAAAACTCCTGTAGGTAAAGCTTGAGGCTCCATTCCAGGTGTTAATACATATCTGGAGGAGGCCCTGAGGTCCAATCCTGCGCTATCAGGCGTGGCTCGGAACAGGGAGGAGATACCGGGCTGAGATTTTGCTTCATAAAACTCTTGGGTGTAGTCTGAGGAGGACAAATAGGCAGGTTTCCTAGACTCTTGGGGACACTCTGTGGAGGGCAGATGGTCATTGTCCCTATTGTTTGGCAGGGCCGGGGAGGGCCCCGCAAGAAGTTTTCTGACAGAGGAGTTCCATCTGTATGGGTCTGAGATCGACGTTCCTTAGCCCAATGTTTTCCTCTCTGACATCGAGGACACAAACCAGGTGCCCTGGGTCCTGTAGGCGCCTCCACCCTTAGGCCAGCCTTGGCACCGGGGGGAGCCCTACAGTCTTTGGCAAAATGACCAGCTCTGCCACATTTAAAACATGGACCCCTTTTTCTAGTAGGTTGGACTATGCCGGCTTTTGTAAGTGCGGCAGCAATAGCAGCTCCTTGTACACAAGCAGGTCCAATATCTGAGCAAAGGCGAATATAATCCCCTAAGGTTCCTTTTTTTTTTCCCAAGGTCTAATAGCCGCTTGGCAAGCACTATTAGCATTTTCGAAAGCCAATTGTTTCACTGTAATAGTTCCAGTAGGGCCATCCACTATCAAGCGCCCCACTGCCTGAAGCAGCAGATCCACAAAATCTGCATAAGGTTCATCGGGCCCCTGTCTAATCTTCGAAGTATCTTCTGTTTTTTGAGTGGAAGGCAATTTTCTCCAGGCTTGTAGAGCTAAATGATTAATTTGAGGATAGGCCATTGCTGGATAAGTGAGCTGATCTTGCAAAGATATATATTGTCCTTCTCCTACCAACATGTCATAACCCATAGGAATATTGTGAGCAGCATTCTCTTCAGCTTGCTCAGCAGCCCTCTCATAAAAGTCTGATTTCCACATGAGATAATCCCCCCCATTTAAGCAGGCCCGTGCAATAGATTTCCAATCCGAGGGAGGTAAAGCCTCCCCGGCTATAGTATCAATCAGAGCTGTTGTAAAAGGGGCTGTAGCCCCGTATTGGGCACATGCTGCCTTTAGGTCTTTCAAAACTTTAAAAGGGATAGCCTGATGTTCCCTAATACCCTGCTGAGGATTATTAGGATCTGGTCTTTCAATAACTGGGCAGCAAAACAAAGGATCTTCTCCTCTCTGCACTGCCCCTTGAACAGCCCTCTGCAGCGGGCTCAAAGGGACAGCATCATGTGACTTACTCACATTCAATTTTTTAAGAGACTTTTCCACCAGAGTTAATAAAACATCATCATTAGGATATTTATTCTTTTCATATCGTGCAGCTTCCTCAGCAAGATCAAAAGGCACATCCTCATCTGAAAATGGAGGGCTGATTGCACCCTCCGCAAGTGGCGGAGCAGAAGAAATAGGCTTAATGTGTTTCCCTTCATAAAGGGGTTCCAAGCATTCCTTGATCAAATTCCATATACTAAAAGTCATAATCGGAACTTGAGCTGGGCCATTGGCCTTATAATGATTGCAAAGATCTTCCCCTACTTTCTCCCATATAGCGGCATCTATAGAACCTCCCTCAGGAAACCAAGGAGAAACCTCATATACATGCTGTAAGAACTCAGAGATCTGTGAGGTAGATACTTTTGTGCCCCGTGCCTTTAACATAGACAACAGCACTTGGGCGAACAACTCACGCTCCTTTAGAGCCTTTTTGTCCCATCTTATTTTACTTCTGACTCTATCTGCCTTATGCTTCCTGTTTCACTTATTATATTCGTGGCGGCCACTTACTCTTCTATATTCTGCATAAGGATCCGCTTACCTCTTTTTCTGTACTTCCTCAGCCGTCAGGTCCCTGTGCAGGCGCCACTTGCGATGGTCCAGCCACTGCAGAGGGTCTTCCAGGTCCCGACGGAGAGGGGCAAGGGACTGAATAGCACCGCGAGTATGGGATCAGAAGGACCAAGACAACTGATGGTTGCAAGGCACTTTATTTAGAATCTACTGAATCTTATATAGACAGAAGAGGAACCCATTATCAGACAATGAACCCATAAAATTGCTTATCGTCTCAGTTCAATCACCACCACGGATGTCAGCAAGTTTACAACGATCATTCCTGAACAATAACTTCCCTTAACCAGGCACACACAGCCCCCAGCCATAAGGAACAACCAGGACTCTCAGTTCCCTGAGGTCTCCTGGCTTGAGATAGCTTTGCTAATCTCTTTTACATCTCTCAGGCCTGGAACAAAGAGTGCATTCCAAGTCAAGGGGGCAAAGCCCTTAAGTGACTTTGCTTTTTGTGAGAGACATACTGTCTCCACCAGGAGCTACCTCCGGCTAAGAATGCATGCCTCCCACACCCACTACCTCTAGGTGACCTTGAGTAAGTCACCACACCTCTTCTGCCCTCACCTATCAAAGGGGGTCAGACCATCCCTGATGCCCAAGAAGGGAGGCCTCAGACACAGAGCAATGAGATCCCATCTGAAAAGCACTCTGAGTTCATGACAAAAAGAATTCACCAGGGGAGTCCAAGACAATTTTTTAATGAGAAAATTATCTAATGCATAGAAATTATAACAGTTAATACCTTTTTGCTTTATAATTCTTATCTTTTCATTTTTCTTAAATAAATACCCCCATGTGTGTGGGAAAATGCCTACTGATACACAGTTTCCACTAAAAGAGATAGGGCCCTAACTTAACATCACTGTCCATGGGCTGACACAGCTCAGCAAATGTCTCTTTCATCTTCCTAGGTGTACCATTTAGAAGTGAGGGCTCTGAAGACAGATAGGTCCAAACCCTATTTCTGCCACTTACAAACTGTGTGAGTTTGAATACTTTTACTTCACTTTACAGTCACTTAAATTGTCTCATCTGCAAAATGCAGTTCTACAATACAGTACTGACCATAGAAGAAAAAAGGTTAGAAGAAAAATCTTGCCTAGTGTTTTGGTTTTTACAAGGATGAATGGTCAGGAATCACATCATTTAAAAAATTCTACTATATAAGATATTGATGAAGAAAATTGAAGATAATACAAATAAATGGAAAGATATTCCATGTTCATGGATTGAAAGAAAATTGTTAAAATGTCCATACTACCCAAGGCAATCTACAGATTCAATGCAGTCCCTATCAAAATACTGTGGCATTTTTCACAGACCTAAAACAAATAATTTTAAAATTTGTATGGAAACACAAAAGACACTGAATAGCCAAAACAATCTTGAGAAAGAAGAATGGAGCTAGAGGAATCACACTTCCTGACTTCAGACTATACCACAAAGCTACAGTAAATGAAAACAGTATGGTACTGGCACAAATACAGACACAAAGATCAACGAAACAGAATAGAGAGCCCAGATATAAACCCACTCACCTATGGTCAATAACCTATGACAAAGGAGGCAAGAATATACAATGGAGAAAAGACAGCCACATGAGACAGAAGAACAGGGATAACACCATGTGACGATGTAGGCAGAGGTTGGAGTTACACAGAACCAAGCTAAGAAATGCAAAAATTGCCAGCAATCCACCAGAAGCTACAAAGAAGTGCAAATAGATTCCCCAACTGGTTTCAGAGGAAGCACGGCCCTGGTAATACCTTGATTTTAGGCTTCTTGCCTCCAGAGCTGTGAGACAATACATTTCTATTGTTTACGCCACTCAGCTTGTGGTACTTTGTCATGGCAGCCTTAGGAAACTATTGCAGTCCCTCCCATATAAAACACTGAGTATTACTGAAAAGAAAGAATTGTTCCCTTTTTGACCCACTGAGAGGAGACACAGATATTTAAAGCCAAGTTGCAGATAAAATTGACACCAAAGATAGACATTAAAGGATTCAAAATTATATACATACTACTATATATACAAATAGATAACTAATAAGGACCTACCGTGTAGCACAGGGAACTCTACTCATTACTCTGTAATGGCCTATATGGGAAAAGAATCTAAAAAAGAGTGGGTATATGTATAATTGATTCAGTTTGCCGTACACCAGAAACTAACAAACACAACACTGTAAATCAACTATACTCCAATAAAAATTTTTTTACAAAAGGATTCAAAATTGTAAGAACACCTTCTTGCAGGGACTTCCCTGGCAGTCCAGTGGTTAAGACTCCATGCTTCCACTGCAGGGGGCATGGGTTCAATCCTTGGTCAGGGAACTAAGATCCCGCATGCCACGTGACATGGCCAAAAGAAAAAGAAAAAAAAAAAAAAAAAAAAAAGAACACCTTCTTGCAAATTCAGAGCAGTGCCTTTCAAACTTGGATGATACCACAACCAACAGGAGAAATTGTTCCAACATGTAGACTCCTCCGAATGCACCTCCCTCTTTTGGATTCAGCAGACCTAGAGTGAGCCCAGGAATCTGCTATTTTAACAAGTACCCTCTGATGATTTTGATGAGGTAGTTCATGGACCACTTGGAAAAATCCCGACTTAAACATGGTGATGTTTGATTAACATTAATTTAATGCCTACCATGCAGAGTTCTATGATATCCACAGTGTGTCTGTTAATGTAATTACTAGAAAGTGCACTGGTTCTTCAACCCACCTACAACCACAGATTGCTTCCCCACATGGGATCACACTTAAATCCACAATATTCCTGGGTGGTTGGGAGCATTGGGTACTGTTAGCCTGTTGTATAGATGAGGCATGGGAAAAGGTAGTGAGGTACCTGAAGCGTCCCAATGACGGGGCCCGATCTCTTCACTCTTGCTCCAGGAACCCGTCTAGCAGATTCAACATCACACTTGGTTCTTCTCTGTCGGCTCTTGTTTCTGGGGCTCAGTGTCCACATCCTTCTCTGATGTTCCACTGCAGGGAAGAGTAAGGGGAAAAGACAGCACATGGAATAGAGAGGAAAGTGAAAGGAAGGGAAAGCACATGAAATACAGGGGACAGGAGTGAGGATGTACTTGCCTGTCCCCGCTCAATTCACTGGAAGCTGTGCAGTGATGCTTTTCCTCTTCCCCAGCTCCATCACACAGCCCCCTCCACACACAGCAGTGACACTGAGGCTCTCACATCATGGACATGCGGGCTTATCCCTGCTGTGTTACATGTCTAAGTATTCTCTCTGGAGGTCATGCTATTATGGTAATGTCAGAGGCATCACACTAAACAGGATGAAGGAGGTAAAGTTGGAAAGGGAAGCTTAAATTTTTGAGGGACTACTAAATGCCACACAGTGTAGGTTGTTCTTTTCCACCTTTTTCTCTCTAAATCCTCAAGGTAACGCTCTGAAGTGGACATCATTACCTCCTTTTTACAGGTTGGGATACACTAGGCTCAGAGAGCCCAGTACATGCTAAAGAATTCTAGAGAGGCATTAAATGGACACAGAAGCCAACTTGACGGGTCTAACACTGGTCAGTTCTGGGACAATTTAGCATCGAAATACGTAATTATAATGATAGATGGTAACTCTTTGAGGAAAATAGGAACCTGTGAGCCATACTCATAAAATAAATACATGAGTAAATAAATAAGTGATGGGGTGAAGAGAAACTCCACCGTACATTTGAATGTCTATTAATCTAGAAGGGATGACAGAATTATAAAAGCAACACTTAACAACTAACATAGTCATGATGGATTCAGGTAAGAATCAGGAATGTATTTTCAGTCTGTACCAAATCCTATAGCAGTCACTGAGTCACCATGGTAACCATGCTGACCAAGGAAAGCTGGGATAAAACAAACAGCAACCATCCTGATTTGTTTCCTAACATGTGCCCAGAACTGAGCAGGACTGACATAACACACAGTAATTAACCTCAAATATTCCTCACAGTAAATATTCCTCACAGCTTCACCAATATACACACACATACTCACAAACACACACACGCACATACATGTGTACCCACATTCATAATGCTCTCTCCCACTTTTTCTTACCACCCAACAACCCAAGAATTCATCGAGATGGATTTGCTTGAGGATAAAGAAGAAAACTCCACAATTCAATTCTAACCACACAGTAAAGTTGAAAGCTACTAAACTATTTCATTTTAGTGACTGATTTTCTGGAGATGACCTGTAGAATTTTCTCTCAGACATTTTCCTCCCTAGTTTAAATACATTGTCAGTAACATCCAACAGCTGATATGGAAATATAGGCATTCATATTGTGGTTGTAAATTTTACGTGTCTAATTGACCAGGGTCACAGTCTCCGGATTTTGATCACACATTATTCTGGATGTTTTTGTGAGAGTGTTTTGGGATGAGATGTTACTTGTTTTTTAATTGTATGGGGGTTTTTTGGGGTTTTTTTTTCTGGCTGCGTGGCTTATGGGATCTTAATTCCCCAAACAGGGATTGAACCCGGGCCCCAGCAGTGAAAACACTGAGTCCTAACCACTGGACCGTCAGGGAATTTCCGAGATGTTACATTTAAATATGTAGACTTTGAGTAAATCAGTTAGACCTCCATAATGTGGGTGGGCCTCATCTCATGAGTTGAAGGCCTGAATAGACCAAAGGGCTGATCTCCCCTAAGCAAGAGGGAATTCTGCCAGGAGACTGCCTTTGGACTTCATCTATAAGATCGACTCTTTGTGGCTAATCAGCAGACTGCCTTCAGATTCCAACTGTATGTAAGTCTTTCCTGAGTCTCCAGCCTGTTGGCCTTCCTCATCAGATTTTTGACGTGTCGAGCCTCCATAGTCTCATGAGTCAATTCTATAAAATAAATATCTATATATAAACATCCTATTGGTTCTGTTTCTCTGGCGAACCTTGACTAATACAGGTGTTAAGCATCAAGTATCTTTTCTGTCCTACAGTAAGCCTGTGCTTTCAGCCAAAAAGATTCCCCAGCAACATCTGGCTACTGAAATTTCAGTGAAAATATATGGCTACTGAAAGTTCAGTGAAAATATAACACCTGGAAATTGTATAAAAAATACAATGGAGAAAAGACAGTCTGTTCAATAAGTGGTGCTGGAAAAACTGGACAGCTACATGTAAAAGAATATTCGAACATTCTCTAACACCATATACAAAAATCAACTCAAAATGGATTAAAGGCCTAAATGTAAGACTGGATACTATAAAATTCCTAGAGGAAAACATAGGCAGAACACTCTTTGACATAAATCGCAGCAATAGGTTTTTGGATCTGTCTCTTAAAGCAATGGAAAGAAAAGCAAAAATAAACAAATGGAATCTAATAAACTTAAAAGCTTTTGCACAGCAAAGGAAACCACAAACAAGACGAAAAGAACCTATGGACTAGGAGAAAATATTTGCAAATGATGCGACCAACAAGGGATAATTTCCAAAATATACAAGCAGTTCATGCAGCTCAATATCAAAAAACCAAACAACCCAATCAAAAAATGGGCAGAAGATCTAAATAGACATTTCTCCAAAGAAGATATACAGATTGCCAACAAACACATGAAAGGATGCTCAACATCACTAATCATTAGAGAAATGCAAATCAAAACTACAATGAGGGGGCTTCCCTGGTGGCGCAGTGGTTGAGAATCTGCTTGCTAATGCAGGGGACACGGGTTCGAGCCCTGGTCTGGGAAGATCCCACATGTCGCAGAACAGCTGGGCCCGTGAGCCACAATTACTGAGCCTGTGCGTCTGGAGCCTGTGCTCCGCAACAAGAGAGGCCGCGATAGTGAGAGGCTCGCGCACCGCGATGAAGAGTGGCCCCCGCTTGCCACAACTAGAGAAAGCCCTTGCACAGAAACGAAGACCCAACACAGCCATAAATAAATAAATAATTTTTAAAAAAGTCCTCCCCTCTTTCATTAGTGTCTTAAAAAAAAAAAAAACTACAATGAGGTATCACCTCACACTGGTCAGAATGGCCATCATCAAAAAATCTACAAACAATAAATGCTGGAGAGGCTGTGGAGAAAAGGGAACCCTCTTGCACTGTGGGTGGGAATGTAAATTGATACAGCCACTATGGAGAACAGTATGGAGGTTCCTTAAAAAACTAAAAATAGAAGTACCATACAACCCAGCAATCCCACTACTGGGCATATACCCTGAGAAAACTATAATTCAAAAAGAGTCATGTACCACAATGTTCATTGCAGCTCTATTTACAATAGCCAGGACATGGAAACAACCTAGTATGCTTTTTAAAAAAAGAAATTGACAGGTTTATTCTAAATGTCATGTGGAAACGCAAAGGACCTAGACTACGAAAACAACTCTGAAAAGAAGAACAACATTGGAGGATAAGCACTATCTTATTTCAAGACTCATTTTATTTATTATTTATTTTTTGTGCAAGTATTTTTTGTTTAATTTTTATTTTATATTGGAGTATAGTTGATTTACGATGTTGTGTTAGTTTCAGGTGGATAGCAGAGTGATTCAGTTATACATATATATATATATATATATCCATTCTTTTTCAGATTCTTTTCCCATATAGGTTATTACAGAATATTGAGTAGAGTTCCCTGTGCTATACAGTAGATCCTTGTTGATTACCTATTTTATATATAGTAGTGTGTATGTTTTTTCTTCTTCATTATAACTTTATTTTTTATTTAGTAGTGTGTATGTTAATCCCTAATTCCTAATTTACCAACACCCCCACCTTTCCCCTTTGGTAACTGTTTGTTTTTGAAGTCTGTGAGTAAAGAGTCATTTTAAATCTACAGTAATCAAGACAGTGTAGTATTGGGATGAAGGTAGAAATGTATATCAAATGTATATCAAAGAGTCTAGAAATAGATCCACACATATATAGGCAACTTATTTTTGACAAATCTACAAAGGCAGTTCAGTGGAGAAATGATATCTTTTCAACAAGTGGTATTGGGACAAGTGGGTATCCATATGCACAAAAGTAAACTGTATCCATATAATGTACCAGATACAAAAGTCCACTCAAAATGAATCACAGACCTAAATATTAAACCTAGACTATGAAACTTCCAGAAGAAAACACAGGATAAAATTCTTGTGACTCTAGGTTAGGAGAAGATTTCTTAGTTATAACATCAAAAGCAAAATCAAAAACATAAATGAACAAATTGATACACCAGACTTCCTCAAAATTAAACACTTCTATTCTCCCAAAAACACAGTTGAGGGAATTAAAAGACAAGCCATTGACTGGGAGAAAATATTTGCAAATCAGCTATCTGATAAAGGATTTGTATCCAGAATTTAAAAGACTCACAAGGGTCAGTAAGATAAAACAGACATGGCAATAAATAAGTAGGCAAACAATTTGAACAGATCACCAAAGAAGATATACAAATGCCAAATAAGCACATGAAAAGTTGCTCAACGTCATTAATCATAAGGTAAATGTAATCCCACTATACCCCTCTGAGAAGGGCCAAAATTAAAAGGGCTGACCATTCCAAGTCTTGGCAAGGTTTTGGAGGGTGGAACGCTCATACACTGCTGGTGGCAGTGAAAAATGGTGAGAACACTTTGGAAAACAGTTTAGCAGTTTCATATATGTTAATCTTACAACTACCATGCAACCCAGCCATTGCAGTCCTAAGTATTCACCCAAGAGAAAGAAAGCGTATATCCAAGCAAAGGCTTAACATGTAAATATTCATAGCGGCTTTTTTTACAAGAGCCTCAAATTGGAAACAAATATCCTTTACCAGGTGCATGGATAAAACAAAGTGTGGTATATCCATTTGATAAAATAGTAGTCAACAATAAAACAGAAGGAACTAGTCATACATGCAACAAATGGGTAAATGTAGAAATAATTAGGTTGAAGAAAACAAGACAAAAGAGAATATAGTATGATTCTATGCACATAAAATTATAGGAAAGGAAAACTAATGTACAGTGACAGAAGACCACTGGTTGCCTGGGAAAGGGGTAGGGTGACATGGAGAAGGAGGCACAAGGGGGCATTACAGAGGAGCACAAAGGAGCTTTTTGTTCATTATCTTGACGGTATGTTCATTATCTTGATGGTAGTATTGGATTCATAGGTGCATACATGTATCAAAACTTATTAGAGCACACAGTTCAAGTATGCACTGTATTGTATGTTAACAAACCTCAAGAAAGAGTTTGAAATATATTTATATATTCATAATTCTTCAATGCAGTTAATCATTTGAAAGATTCCCAAGATTATGCCTTTGTAACACTGACAGATCCACATGGTCTTATCAAATTGGTCCATACTACATATACCCAAAATAGAAATAATCACTTGCAAAGAAATGTATCCAAATATTTAGAGAAAGTTGATTTCTATTTCCATCTGAAGTACATGAATAAAAATATTATATCCTAGAGAAATAATCATAATGATATTAAGAGTAAGTGGTTTTTTAAGGGAACATGGCTGAATACCATTATTATAGGGTAAACTCTAGGGTAAAAAACATTTTTTTAAATATTAAGATATTTAAAATATTAAGATCTAGTAACTGACATTTTTACCTAACACTTGGAAACTTGGAAACTAGCTCTTTAAAATTACCTTATATAATGGAAAAGAAAATGTGGTCACCAGGGAAGAACTACATTACAATGCCAGATTGCTAAAAGAATAACCAACTGCATATTTGCATCCTCATCTGAAAGATACATGGGAATCACTGATTATTATTTATACAGTGAGAACAAATTAGGTATATTTATTGCAAATGCATGTTAAAGCCCAGTTTCCTTCTCCAACTGGACTAGTCATTGCTTTTTGGCAAAAAAGTCTTCTTTAAGATGGGCCTCAAGGGCTACTACAAAGCATGTAGCTGCTGATGGAATGACATTCCACCTGCTAAACCTCTTCTTCCATGATGAGATCAAAGTAGCTTGTCTACTTTTACGTTAGTTTATGAACCTCAAGGAGCTATTCCACAAGATGCTTTTGTTCAGATCAATGAACTCACTTGAGTCAGGTGTCATCTCCAGCTGAAGACGCAAAGTGTTGTGGTCTCCTGGAAGCTGCTGC
>NC_045806.1:86132369-86282199 GCF_009873245.2 Balaenoptera musculus | reverse complement strand
AGGATCTTGTACAAAATACACAGAAATAGCTTTTGGTCCTATGTAGCACAGGAAAACACAGGGAATGGGGCAAGTGGTGACTTCATTCCCTACCCCAAACTCTATTCATGGGTTACATGACTCAACTGAGTGGAAATGGTAATAATCACCTTCTTCCCTTCCCCAGCCCCATCATTCCACTACATAGAAATGGCATTGATTCTATCATAGTCAAGATAGAAATGTGTGTGTATTTTCCTTCTTCTCTCCACATGCTCTCCAGATCATTCTGCCCTTCAAATACAGTCACATCTGTGGTTCACACTCTCTTGCCCCCTCCACTACTAGTGGGGTAAAGCTCCACCAGATTCCTGACTCTCTCGGCAAATCCGTTCTCAGAAAGTGCGAGTCCCTCTTCCTTTTCCCTCCAAATGTACTGCTCAGCTTCTGTCTTCACAGGCCCATTGAGGCTAGAAGTAAAAGGGGCCAAGGTCCCAAGACAGTGGTCTTATGGGTCCCCACATTCCCAGGGCCCTGAATGCCTCCTGATTTGCATGTTTCTTTTTTTTTTTTTTAATCAGACAACTTTAGGGAAGCAGAAGAAGTAAACATGTCAAATTTATATGTATTTTCTGTTGCACAAATTTGTTTGGGACTAAATGTTGTTCTGCACAATAATCTAAAATTTTTAAAGTATGTGTGACCACATTCCTTGTTAAGAGAAGCTGCCATAAGGTATGTCTTCAAATGGCTTTTAAAACATAGGGGGGAAATGGCATTTGCTTTATCGAGGGGCAGATATATTCTTTTTTGTGTGGACGATTCAATATTTTTATAGATTATACTCCATTTAAAGTTATTATAAAACATTGGCTATATTCCCTGTGTTGTACAACACATTCTTGTATCTTATTTTTTTAATTTTTATTGAAGTATAGTTGATTTACAATATTGTGTTAGTTTCAGGTGTATAGCATAGTGATTCAGTATTTTTGCAGATTACATTCCATTATAGGTTATTACAAGATAATAGGTATAATTCCCTGTGCTATACAGTATATCCTTGCTGCTTATCTGTTTCATATATAGAAGTTTGTATCTAATCCCGTACCCCTAACTTGTCCCTCCCCCTTCCCTCTCCCCTTTGGTAATCCCAGAGTGTATGAGATTTTGTGTTCTTCTTGGCAACTCTGATACCAAAATGCAGTGGCAGGAATGTTTATAGTCCTCTCCTGGGATTTATAATCAGTGCAGTGTACCCTACACCCTTGGTATTGATAACCAGTGCACAGTAATCTGCTCAACAGAAAGAGTATGGAGGTTCTTTTAAAACTTGAAAATAGAAATACTATATGACCGAGCAATCCCAATTCTGGTTATTTATCCAAAAGAACTGAAAATCAGGATCTCAAAGAGATATTTGCACTGTGATGTTTATTTTAAAGCTAGTCACAATACCCAAGATAAAGAAACAACAGATAAGTAAATAAAGAAAATGTGACATATACATATAATAGATTATTACTCAGCCTTAAAAAAAAGAAAGAATTTCTGCAATATACAACAACATGGATAAACCTTGAATGCATTATGCTAAGTGAAACAAGCCAGGCACTGGAAGACAAACATTGTATGATTCTACTTATTTGAGATATCTAAAATAGTCAAACTGATAGAATTAAAGAGTAAAATGGTGTTTTCCAGGGGCTGGGGGATGGGGAAGTGAAGAGTTATTAATCAATGGTTCATAACGTTTCAGTTAAGCAATATGAATAAGTTCTAGGGGTCTGCTGTACAATGTTATATAAATAGTTATCAATACTGTATTGCACACTTAAATTTTTTAAGAGGGTAAATCTCATGTTAAGTGTTCTTATCAAAATAAAATAAAATAAAATAGGAAAAAAAAGAAGTCAACTGATAATTCTAAATCTGGCAAAACTGTCCTTCAAAAATGAGGGTGAAATTGTCTCCCCATTCCATTGCTGGTTACAGATTTTGTCTGTAACTCTAAGGGGATTGAAATTATTATAGAAATTCTTAGATTCATGTAGGCCACTGTCAGGTATTGAAGTGCTTCATTCAACAATGTATATATCAGAGAACATTGGGAAACATTCTACCAACACTGTACTGTATTTTGTAATAAAATATTATGAAGATTGAAAAAAATGAGGATGAAATTAAGATATTCACAGACAAACAAAAGCTGAGGGAGTTTATTACCACTGGACCTGCTCATGAGAAATGCTAAAGAGAATCCTTCAAATTGGAAAGAAAAGATGACATACAGTTTCTTGAGGTCATATGAAAATATAAAGATCTCCAGCAAAAGTAAATAGATGGACAAATATAATAACAAGTATGATTATAATTTTGGTTTGTAACTCAATTCTTTATTTTATACAGGAATTAAAAGACAAATGCACATAGCACAGGGAGATCAGCTCGGTGCTTTGTGTCCACCTAGAGGGGTGGGATAGGGAGGGTGGGAGGAAGACACAAGAGGGAAGAGATATGGGGATATATGTATATGTATAGCTGATTCACTTCGTTATACAGCAGAAACTAACACACCATTGTAAAGCAATTATACTCCAATAAAGATGTTTAAAAAAAGACGAATGCACAAAAATTAATTACAAATCTATTTTAATGGGTACTCAATATATAACAATGAAATTAGTGACATCAGTAACATAAAGTTGGGGGGTGAGGTACAGAACGGTAAAGAGTAGAGTTTTTGTGTGTGATTGAAGTGAAGTTGGTTTCAATTTATATTACATCATTATAACTTCAGGATAGTATATGTAATGCCCATCAAAACCACAAAGAAAATATTTATAGAATATACACAAAAAGAAAAGAGAAGGGAATAAAAATGTGTAGTGACAAAAATATCAAGTAAATACAAATGAAGGCAGCAATGAAGGAGATGAAGGACAAAAAAGCTATAAGCTATACAGAAACAATAAAATAGCAAAGTAAGTCCTTCCCTATCAGTAATGAGTCTAAATATATGATTAAATGCCCCAATCAAAAGACATAGATAGCCAGAATGGATTTTTATAAAAGCAGTATCCAACTCTACATTGTGTCCAAGAGACCATTTTAGAATTACGGACATGCATAGGTTGAAAGTGAATGGATGGAGAAAGATATTCCATGCAAATAGTAACCAAAGGAGAGCAGGGGTGGCTACTCTAATAACAGACAAAATGGATTTTAATACAAGAAGTGGTAAGAAGCAAAGAAGGACATTATATAATGATAAAAGGGTCAACTCAGAAAGAAGATATAACAGTTTTAAACATAGATGCATCAAACATCAGAGCCCAAAAATATATAAAGCAAACATTGATATAATTGAAGAGACAAATAGGTATCTTTACAATAACAGTAGGAAACTTCAGTATCTCACGTTTATTAATGGATAGAACAACCAGAGAGAAGAGTAATAAAGAAATAGAGGACCTGAACAACACTACAGACCAATTGGATCTAACAGACATATACAGAACATCCACCAAGGAAGAGCAGAATACAATTTTTTAATTGCAAGTGGAGTATTCTCCAGGATAGACCATATGTTATGTCACAAAACATGTCTCACTAGACTTGAAAAGATAGCTGTTGTATAAAGTATGTTCTCCAACCACAATGGAATGAATCGGTAACAGAAGGAAAATAGGGAAATTTACAAATATATAGAAATTAAACAACACAGTCTGAAAAACCAATGGGTCAAAGAAGAAGTCACAAAGGAAAATAGAAAATGTCTTGAGACAAATGAAATGAAAACACAACACACCAAAACTTATAGGATGCAATAAAACCAGTGCTAAGAGGGATATGTATGGCTATTATATTTAAAAAGGAAGAAAGATGTCAAATGTACAACCTAACTTTACACCTTAAAGAACTAGAAAAAGAAGAACAAACTAAACTCAAAGCTAGTAGGAAAAAGAAAATAATAAAAATTAGAGCTGAGATAAATAAAATAGAGAATAGAAAATTTAACGGAAAAAATAACAATAATAGAAAAATAACAATGATACTAAGAGCTAATTTCTTCAAAAAGATAAACAAAATGGACAAACTTTTAGCTAACTGACTAATAAAAAAGAGATAGAAGACTCTAACAACTAAAATCATAAATGAAAGTGGGGATATTTACAACCAGTTTCACAGAATAAAAAAGATAACACAGTACTATGGAAATTATATGTCAATGAATTGTATGACGTAAATGAAATGAACAATTTCTAGAAACACATAACCTACCAAAACTGAATATGAAGAAATAAAATGTCTGAAGAGATCAAAATATTTAGCAGATTGAATCAGTAAAAATAATTTTTAAAACTTCTCAATAAAGAAAAGCCCAAGACCAGATTGCTTTTACAGGTGAATTCTACCAAACATTTAAAGAAGAATTAACACCAATCCTTCTCAAACTCTTCCAAAAAAATTGAAGTGTAGGGAACACTTCCTAACTTATTCTGTGAGACCAGCATTACCCTTATACCAAAGCCAGACAAAGACACTACAAGAAATGAAAACTACAGGGAAGTATCTCTATGAATATTAGTGCAAAAATCTTCAACTAGATACTAGCAAACCGAATTCATCTGCATATTAAATAGATTATATACCATAACCAATAAGATTTATTCCTATAATGCAAGGCTGGTTTAATATATGAAAGTCAATCAATGTAGTACACCACATTAACAGAATGAAGGGGAAAAAACCACAATCATCTCGATGTAGAAAAATTGTTTGACAAAATTCAACATATTTGCATGATAAAAACTTCAAAAAACTAGGAATAGACAGAATCTACCTAACATAATAATGGCCATGTATGAAAAACCCACAGTTAAAAGCATACTCCATGGTTAAAACAATAAGGTTTTCTGCTAATATCTGAAGCACGATAATGATGCCCACTTTTGCCACTTCTATTCAACATAGTGCTGGAAGTTCTAGCCAGAGCAATTAAGCAAGGAAAAGAAATAAAGGGCATCCAAATTGGAAAGGAAAAGATAAAATCATCATTGTTTATAGATGACATGATCTTGTATGTAGAAAACCCTAAAGATTCCACAAACTGTTAAAACTAATAAATGAATTCATCAAAGTTACAGGATACAAATAAACCATGCAAAAATCAGTTTCATTTCTATACATTAACAATTGACAATTTGAAAAGGAAATTAAGAAAATAATTTCACACACAGTAGCATGAAAAATAATAAAATACTTGAGAATAAACTTAACCAAGGAGGCAAAAGATTTGTACACTGAAAACTGCAAAGCATTGCTAAAAAAATTTTTAAGAAGATATAAGTAATTGGAAAGCAGCCCACATTCCTGGATTGGAAGACTTAATATTGTTAAGATGTCAATACTACCCAAAGCAATCTACAGAGTCAATGAATCATTATAAAAATCCAAACAACATTTTTGCAGAAATAGAAAAATCCACCCTAAAATTCATATGGAATCTCAAAGGACACCAAATGGCCAAAATAATCTTGAAAGAGAGGAAGAAAGTTGGGGGACTCAGACTTACTGATTTCAAAAGTTACTACAAAGCTACAGTAATCAAAACAGTGTGATACTGGCATAAAGACAGACATATAAACCAATGGAATCGAGCACAGAATCCAGATATAAACCCTTACATATATGGTCAATTGAGTTTCAACAGTAGTGCCAGTACCATTCAGTGAAGAACAGATAGTCTTTTCTGCAAATGGTTTTGGAAGAACCGGATATCCATATGCGAAAGAATGAAGTTCCACCTTTACTTTACACCATACACAAAAATTAACTCACAGTGCATCAGACTTAAATGTAAGAGTTAAAACTATAAAACTGTCGGAAGAAAACAAAAGGGAAAAGTTTTATGACATTGGACTTGGCACTGATTTGTTGAGTATGACACCAAAAACACAAGAAAAAAATTGATAAATTGGACTTCATCAAAATTAAAACTTTTGTGCATGAAAGAACACTATAAACAGAGTGAAAAAGCAACCTATGGAATGGAGAAAATATTTACAAATCATATATCTGATAAGAGATTAACATCAAGAATATAAGGAACTCTTACAACTCAATAACAAAAAATAAACAACTTGATTTAAAACTTGGTAAAGGACTTGAATACACATTTCTCCGAAAGGGATACATCAATGGCCAATAAGCACCTGAAAAGATGCTCAACATCACTAATCTTTAGGAAAATGCAAATTGAAACCACAATGAGATATCACTTCACACTCATTAGGATGGCCATTGTTAAGGGAAAAAAACACAGGAAATAAGTTTTGGAGAGGATGTGGAGAAATTGGAAAACTTGTGCTTTGCTGGTGGGAATTTAAAATTGTGCACTGGCTGTGGAAAACAGTACGGCAGTTCATCAAAAAGTTAAACATAAAACCCAGTGACTCCATTCCGGATACTATATTTATAGCAGTATTATTCACAGATTCACAGAGCCAAGAGGTAGAAGCAATCCAAGTGTCCACTGACAGATGAATTGATAAATTACATATATATGTATGTATGTATAGGTATATATATATATTTTACACACACATACACACTGGAATATTATTCAGCTTAAAAAGGAATGAAATTCTAACACATCCTACAACATGGGTGAACCGCGAAGACATTGTCCTAAGTGAAATAAGCCAGACACAAAAGGAAAATTATTTTATGATTCTACTTATATGAAGTACCTAGAGTAGTCAAATATTTATAGACACAAAGTAGAATGGGGTTGCAGGAGTTGGGTGGAGTGGGGAATGGGAAGTTATTGTTTAACAGGTATGGAGTTTCAGTTTGGGAAGACAAAAAATGTTCTGGAGATAGATGGTGATGATGGTTGCACCACAGTGTGAATGTATTTAATGTCATTGAACTATACACTTAAAAATGGATAAAATGGTAAATTTTATGTTATGTGTATTTTACCACAATGAAAAAGGAATGAACTATTAACACATGCAACAAAATATTATGCTGAATGAAAGAAGCCAGATAAAAAGAGTATATACTGTATGATTCCACTTACATAAAATTATAGAAAATGAAAACTAATTCATAGTGACAGAAAGCAGATCAGTGGTTTCCTGGATGAGGGGAAGTTGGTACATGGAGAGATGAGAGGTAAGGTTACTAAGGGGCAGAAAGAAACTTGGAGATGATGGATATGTTCATTATTGTGGTGATAATTTCATGTGTGTCTACATATGTCAAAGCTTATGAAACTGTATACTTTAAATATGCACAGTTTATCGTAAGTAAATTATACCTCAATAAAGCTGTTTTTTAACTTGTGGTTAGACACTTAACATGAAATCTACCCTCTTAACATATTTTAAGTGTACAATACAGTATTGTTAACTAAAGACACAATGTTGCACAAAAGATTTCTAGAACTTATTCACCTTGCGTAACTGAAACTTTATACCCATTAAATAAGTAAAGCTGTTTTTAAGATGTGTGTTCCATGGATTGTAATCATCTGGGAGCTTGTTATAAATACAGCAGAGTCACAGGCTAATCTATTGAATCAGAATCTGCATTTTAATAAGATCCCCAGATGATTTGTATGTAAAATAAGTTTTCAGAAATCTGCTTTAATGAATATGTATTATTTTTGCAGAGAAGAATACAATAAATAATTGTTAATTTTGGAAAGTGGATTATGAAACTACAGTATAATATGATTCTTTTTTTCCCCAGTTTGAGATATAATTGACATATAGCATTGTATATATTAAAGGTGTACAACATGATTTGATATATGTATATACTACCAAATGTTTACAGCAATAAGTTTAAGATATTAATTCCATCACCTCACATACACATATTTTCCTTGTGATGAGAATTTTTAAGATCTACTCTCTTAGTAATTTCAAATATGCACTATAGTATTATTAACTAAAGTCATCAAGTTGTACATTACATCCCCAGAACTTATTTATTTTGTAACTAGAAGTTTGTACCTTTTGATCACCTTTATCCAATTCCCCCACCCCGACCCCCTGCCTCTGGCAAGCACAAACCTGTTCTCTGTTCCTATGAGTTTTTTTTTTTTTTAGATTTCACATATAAGTGAGATCATATAGTATTTGTCTTTGTATGACTTATTTACCATAATGCCCTCAAAGTCCATCCATGTTGTTGCAAGTGGCAGAATTACCTTCTTTTTTTATGGCTGAATAGTATTCTAATGGTATATATATATATATATATATATATATATATATATATATATATACACACACACATATATATACACACATATATATATCACACTTTCTTTATCCATTCATCCATCGATGAACACTTAGGTTGTTTCCATGTCTTGACTATTGTAAATAATGCTGCAATGAACATAGGGGTGCAGATATATCTATTTGGAATAGTGATTTCATTTCCTTTGTATATATGTCCAGAAGTGGAATTACTGTATCATATGGTAGTTCTTTTTTTATTTTTATTTATTTATTTATTTATTTGGTTGCGCCGGGTCTTAGTTGCGGCTCATGGGCTCCTTAGTTGTGGCATGTGAAATCTTAGTTGTGGCATACATGTGGGATCTAGTTCCCTGACCAGGGATCGAACCCAGGGCCCCTGCATTGGGAGCATGGAGTCTTATCTACTGTGCCACCAGGGAAGTCCCTGGTAGTTCCAATTTTTTATTTTTTGAGGAATCTCCATACTGTTCTCCATAGTGGATATAACAATTCACACTCCTACCAACAGTGCACAAGGGTTCACATTTCTCCACATTCTTGCCAGCATTTTCTATCTCTTGTCTTTTTGATGATAGCCATTTTAACAGTGAGGTGACATCTTATTGTGGTTTTGATTTGTATTTTAGTGATATTAAGCACATTTCATGTACCTGTTGGCCATATGAATATCTTCTTTGGAAAAATGTCTATTCAGGTCCTTTGCCCATTTTTTAATTGGAGTATTGTTTTTTGTTTGTTTGCTATTAAGTTGTATGAGTTCCTTATATAGTTTGGATATTAGCTTCTTATCAGATATATGATTTGCAAAGATTTTCTCCCATTTCTTAGACTGCCTTTTCATTTTGTCGATCATTTCTTTTGCTGTGCAGAAGTGTTTTAGTTTGATGTAGTCCCATTTGTTTATTTTTTATTTTCTTGCTTGTGCTTTAGGTAACATATCCAAAAAATCATCATTGTCAAGAACCCCTGTTAAGAAGATTTTCCCCCTATGATTTCTTCCAGGAGTTTTATGGTTTCCGGTCTTACATTTACGTCTTTAATCCATTTCGAGTTAATTGTTGAGAGTGGTGTAAGATAGGGGTTTCGTTTCATTCTTTTGCATGTGAATATCTAGTTTTCCTAGCACCATTTATTGAAGAGACTATCTTTTCTTTATTGAGTATGCTTGGCTCCCTTGTCAAATATTAGTTGACTGTATATGCATGGGCCCTCAATTCTGTTCCATTGGTCCATCTGTTTGTTTTTAAGCCAGTAGTATACTGTTTTAATTACTATAGTTTTTGTATAAATGCATATACATATACATATTTTTAAATTGCATAAATTTACATATAACATTTAGGTGTACAACATAATGATTTGATATTTGTATACATTGTGAAATTATGACCACAATAAATCTAGTTAACATTCATCATATGGTTGCAAAAAACTTTTTTTCTTGTGATAACAATGTTTAAGATCTACTCTCTGAAAAACTTTCAAATATCCAATTCACTATTATTAACTATAGTCTATAGCTATAAACTATAGCTTTTTAATATAGTTTGAAATCAGAAAGCGTGATGCCTCCAGCTTTCTTATTCTTTCTCAATATTATTTTGGCTATTTGGGGTCTTTTGTCATTCCATACAAATTTTAGGATTGTTTTTTTCTATTTCTGTAAAAAAGTCATTGGAATCTTGTTATGGATTACACTGAATCTATAGATGGCTTTGGGTAGTATGAACATTTTCACAATATTAATTCTTCCAATCCCTGAACATGGGATATTTTTCCACTTATTTGTGTCTTCTTCAATTTCTTTCATCAGTGTCATAGCTTTCAGTTTAGTGATCTTTCATCTCCTTAGTTAAAATTATTTCTAAGTATTTTATTGTTTCTGATCCTATTGAAATGGGATTGTTTTATTTTCTTTTCAGATAATTTGTTGTTAGTATATAGAAATGCTACTGATTTTTGTATGTTGATTTTGTATCCTGCAACTATATGATATTCGTTGATTAGATCTAACAATTTTTTGGTGGAATCTTTAGGAATTTCTACATAAAAAATCATGTCCTCTGAAAATAGAGAAATTTTACTTCTTCCTGTACAATTATGATACCTTTTAGTTCTTTTTCTTGCCTGATTGCTCTGGCTAGGACTTCCAGTACTATGCTGAATAGGAATGGTGAGAGTGAGCACCCTTGTCTTGTTCCTGATCTTAGAAGAAAAACTTTCAACCCTTCACTGTTAAGTATGATGTTAACTGTGGGCTTGTCATATATGCCCTTTTTATGTTGAGATATGGTTCTTCTATACCTAAATTATTGAGAGTTGTTATCATTAAAGGATGTTGAATTTTGCCAAGTGCTTTTTCTGTATCTATTATGATCATATGGCCATTATCTTTCATTCTACCAATGTCACGTAACACATTTATTGATTTACATATGTTGACTCCTCCTTGCATCCCAGGGATGAATCCTACTTCATGGTGTATGATCCTTTTAATGTGTTGCTGAATTTGGCTTGCTAGTATTTTGTTGAGAATTTTTGCATCTATATTCTTTAGGGATATTGGCATGTAGTATTCTTTTCTTGTAATGTCTTTCTCTGGCTTTGGTATCAGGGCAATGCTGGCCTCATGAGTTTTGAAGTCTTCTCTACTCTTCAATTTTTTGGAAGAGTTTGAGATTAATGGGCATTCATTCCTCTTTAAATGTTTGGTAGAATTCACCAGTGAAGATATCTGGTCCAGGGCTTTGCTTTGGAAGTTTTTGATTACTGATTCAATCTTCTTACTCATTATTGGTCAGTTCAGTTTTTCTCTTTCTTCCTGATTCAGCCTTGGTAGGTTGTATGCTTCTAGGAATTTATACATTTCTTCTAGGTTGTCCAGTTTGTTGGTGTATAGTTGTTCATAGTAGTCTCTTATGACCATTTGTATTTTAGTAGTATCAGTTGTAATGTCTGAGTTTTCATTTATAATTTTGCTTATTATTTAGGTGCTCTTTTTAAATTGGTTAATCCATTGGTTGTTCAGGAGTGTGTTGTTCAATTTCCATGTATTTGTGAATTTCCCAGTTCTCCTCCTGTTATTGATTTCTAGTTTCATACCATTATGGTCAGAAAATAATCTTGGTATGATTTCAATCTTTTAAAATTTGCTAAGACTTATTTTGTGGGATAACATATGACCTAGCAAATGTTCCATGTGTGCTTGATAAGTCTGTGTATTCTACAGTTGTTGGACGAAATGTTCTATATATGTCTGTAAGGTAGAATTGGTCTATAGTGTTGTTCAAATCAGCTGTTTCCTTATTGATTCTCTGTCTGGATGATCTATCCATTGTTGAGAGTGGGGTATTAAAGTCCCTAACTATCATTGCGTTGATGTTTATTTCTCTTTTCTGTTTTGTTAGCATTTGCTTTATTTATTTAGGTGCTATGATATTGTGTGCATAAATATTTACAATTGTTATATCTTCTTGAATGACTCCTTATCATTATATAATTACCTTCTTTGTCTCTTTTCACCATTTTTAGCTTAAAGTCTATTTTGTCTGATAAAAGTAAAGTTACCCCTTCATTCTTTTGATTACCATTTGATTGAATCTTTTTCCATCCCTTTACTCTCAGTCTATGTGTGTCTTTAAAGCTAAAGTGAGTCTCTTATAGGTAGCATGTTGTTGCATTCTGTTTTGTTATCTGGTATTCAGCCATTCTAGTTTTTTGATTGGATAATTTAAATTATTTACCTTTTAAGTAATGATTGTTAGTTTAAGGACTTACTATTACCATTTTGTTAATTGTTTTATGACCATTTTGTAGGTCCATCATTCCTTGCTTCTTATCTTGCTATCTTCCTTTGTGATCTAATGACTTTTTTTAGCTTTGTGCTTTGACTCCTTTATCATTATCTTTTGTGTAAATACTACAGAGTTTTCTTGTGTGTGATTACCATGATGCTTCCTTAAAATATCTTATAACAACACCCTATTTTAAGCTGATAACAACTCAACTTTGATAGCATTCCTAAACTTTACACTTTTACTGACCCCTCTTGACATTTTAGGTTATTGATGTAACAATTTACTTATATTTTTATATTATGTATCCAATAATGAATTATGGTAGTCATGATTATTTTTAACACATTTGCTTTTATACTACAATTGTAAGTGAATTACACAACACCATTACAATATTAGAGAATTTGACTTTGATTATATATTAACCCTTAGTAGTGAGTTTTACACTTACATTCATGTTTTTATGTTATTAATTAGCATCCTTTTATTCCTGCCTAAAGAGCTCCCTTTAGCATTTCTTGTAAGGCAGGGTAATCTGATTATTTTTGAAAAATATAATACATACGCATAGGACAAGACTGTTAGGATAAGTAGTAAGTTATATTTGCTGATGATTCCCAAAGTTATTTTAAAATATTTAATTTTTTCTCAGTTTTACTTAATAATACGGTAAATATCAATCAATATAACCCACATATAAACTAAAGTTCCTTGGAGTCCTCAATAATTTTAAAAGTGCAAAAGTCTTCTGAGACCAAAAGTTTAAGAACCGCTGCTCTAGGTGAATCTCAAGCATACACATGAGCTGGGTATCTGTGATATCCTTTAAGCCCTAGACAAACAAGATACCAGACAAAATCTATGACATGGGTTTGCACAGACGGCAGCTGGAGTGAAGATTAGGAGATCTAACTGGGTCCCGGTGTCTGAGCTACTGCTGATTATAGTGTACACATAAGCTAGGTGTCTGTGATATTCTTGGAGATCCAGAAAGACAATATATTAGAAGAAGCACAATGACAGATCTGCTGGCCAAGATGCTGGGGTAAGGGTCAGGAGAGTTTCCTGGGTCCCATGGCCAGAGGCATCACCAATGATAGGACATTGGGTGAGTCAATTCCCTTCTACAGGCCCGAACTGATCACCAGGTTGAAATTGGGGAAGCTGCCCAGCTGTCCTGGAGTATTGTGGAGACCCACAAGATCCCAGCTGGGAAAACACTCTGGGTTCTCAGCAGGGTAGGTAGGAAGGAAGGAACTCTGTTAAAGCCAAGGAATTATTTTAAGTATGGATGGAAAAGTTTAACAAAACAAAAAGAAAGTTGCATTCTGTTGCTTACTCTGATGTATTGATAGAAAGAAAAGAAGGAGCTCTGTTGAGTGCAAGGTCATCATTAGCTCTTATTATTAATGTTATTTATTGAAGTCCATTGATGCAGGTAGAATACTAAGGTCACCTAAAATAACGAGTCTCCTGTCTTCTAGGGAACTAGGGAAAATCACTAGCATCCAGTGTCTTCTGTGTGCTTTCTATGAGTTTTCTACTTTATTATCACTAGGTTTTGAGAGGTAAATTGTGTTCTGACTGTTCTCATTCTTTTGGAAGTAATTTGGGTTTTTAATCCTTTCCTTTGCCTGAGGCTATTTTTAGTCACTGCCCATATAGGAGTTGTTTTGAAGTTATTAGGAAGAGTTAATATGGATATAACTGGCAAATATACCCTCATTTGGATTTTTGTGCCTATTTTGGAGAACTGCAGGAAAATCAAGAGAAAACAATCTGATCCTATTTTGTTTTTGAATGGCAGCATCTAATTTCTAGCCCATTCTTTGCACTCAACAAATGAATTTCCTCATATTTGTCCACTCATTAACCAGTAGATATTTACTGAGCACCCACCAGTGACAAAAGGGCAGTAAAAGATAACATGATAAATGTAACACAAAGTGTTTCAGGGTGATGAAAATAATGATGTACCAGGTAGGCTGCCACTTTACAGCTGTGCAACCTTGAGCAAATGACTTTATCTCTGAAATAGTTTCCTTTAGGGAATATGATTGAAAATGGTGAAATGAGATGCCATAAAGTGCTTAGCACGGTGCCTGGCACATGGAAGATAATTTAAAAATCCTGCCCTCCCCTCAACCCTGCTTTTTTGCTCTAATTGCTACACCTCTTGGTACTTGAGGAACGTAAAATACGTCTCCTAGATTGAGTCTTATTGTGAAAAGAATAAGCACATTACAGTATTGTCATTAACATATAGTTACACAACACCCCAGGAAAAGCACATTACCTCTGGGGTGTTGCGTGAGTATCTATATGTTAATGACAGAGCATAGGCAGCATACCAGTTAAGGTTTAAACCAGCCAGTCCCTGGACCATAAAAAAACTGCTATGTATAAGGGAGGATTCATTGAGCGTTAAGAGCACAGTCACTGAAATTAAACAAAACTATATGGGAATTCTGGCTCTGCCACTACTTAGAAATAACCTTTGAAAGGTTTCTTAACTTTATTCAGCCTTAGTTTCTCCATCTATCAAATAAGGACAATGGTAAATACATCGGAGATTTTGTAGAGTCAGGAAGGGAAATAAGAACACATTTACATTATATATGACCTTCAGCACCATTTTTGTGTTGTAAAATGATTAGGGTGATATAATTGGGATAGGGATGAAAATATCACCCATTTCTATGTAAACGGTGTATGTACATTCCTGCTTCCTGTTTTCTTTTCTGTTGGTTGTATCCTTCAAGTTACAGAGAAACAGGATCCCACAAAAGAACAAAGCAAAATAATGATTCTGCCAAACAGTACACTATAATGAGAGGCAGGAAATCTGGGTCCCAGGGCTATATTCACCACATTCTCACATTATGACATTAAGTCATTCCACCCTTCCTTACTTCCATCAAAACAGTAATAACACCACTTAGACCTGATGGCCATCCAGAAGAAGCATAATGAAGAGAAACTTGCTCAGTTTTATACTAAAATAATTACAAGTCTAGAATAATTAAAACCAATGAAAGTATATATAATTTAATGAAATAGAATAGAAAGCCCAGAAAGAGACCAAAGTATTTATAAATGTATATTATGATAAAGTGGCATTTTCAAGTCGCTGGGTAAAGAAAACAACTTTAAAAATACTTTCATTAAATATTCAAAAGAAAATAAAGTTAGATTGCCTTCATCACAGCATATTATATAGGATATAATGTCAAATGATAAAAGTATTATTTAAAATCATATGTTCATTAATATACCAATATTTAATTAAAAAAAAAGAAAACAAACCCTCAATTATGCCTATACGTACAGAACATTTGGGAAAAAGTTCACATATGCAGTTTGAATTGGTTCATTTGAATCATGAAGCTTACCTGATGATGGGGTGTGTGAATGATGACTGAAGAAGGGACCTACTCAAATTCAGTGCATTGTTTCTATCACAGTTTGAAATATCTCGAATATGTCCATTCCATTCAAGAGATTTTTGTGTGAATAAAATTCCTGGTGGCAAAGGCTATCCAAGGAACTAATATTTATTTCTCAACTTACATTTTACAGATGAGGAATTGCTTTTTCAGTATCTAGGGCCTTGTACCTCATTCATTCATTCCTTTATTCATGTAAAAAAAGGAACCCTCAGTAGTGACTAAGTGCTGTTTTTTACATTGTAGGATTTTAGATGGTAGTGAGGGTCTTATGGCAATTATTAGTCAATTGTGTTCCCTGATACTGGAACCATATTACCTTAACCAAAGGGTAAGAGTGTACAGAATGTCAGTTTCAAGGGAGAAGAAGAAACATCTTCGTTAGTTGCTTTTTGTTCCAATCACAGAATAATCCTAACTGTCTGGGAGGTACGACTCAACATAAAGCCACAACCATTTAACAATTTCTGTGTGGCTGGTGAAAGATAAAAACATAATAATTTTATTATTCTTTGCTTTTGACAAGACTTGATAGTCATTTTTTTAAAAAAGGAAGTCTGATATCTGAATGTAAAATAACTCTTTGCATTGCCAATAATGTATGCAATGCCTATCTGTGAATTTCCACTTCCCTTGATCAATTCCTCCAGGGAACGAAGCAGCTTTTCTCTTCCCATTATACACTTTCAGTGTTTATGTTAATCAGGTTTCTTGAGTTCTAGCTGTTTACAAAACTTACGAATTCCTGTAAGTCTCCCAGCATCTTGGGAGATAATCCCCCTTAATCATCTTGATGAAGGAAGATTCTGGCTTGCTTAATTAAACATCTGATTTACTTTGGGGATTACTATAGGTTTTAGCTCATATTTATGCCTTCTTTTTTATATTTTTGTAATTCCTAGACTAATATGGGTACTTGAAACTTGACTTTGTATCTTGCTCCAATAATTCACCCCTAAAGAATTACTACTTAACTGATATTTTCTTTATGGGTATATGCTCATCAGTTTGTATAACAAATCCTTCCTTATCAGATCTTCTCCTTATGTTATAATTTTATTACAGAAGTAGTATTTGTTTACCTAAGAAAAATTAAAAATAAGCTAAATAAAATAATAATAAAACACTCATGTCTCTCCAGCTATAACCAGTTGGATTTTTGGTATGTCATTCCAGTTTCTCTTTTTGCATATAACTATTATTTTTCAAAAAGATCATGCTTTAGTACATATAAATGTCTTTGATTATTTTTAACTGATGCATAATATCTCATGTTATGGAAATATTGTAAATTATTTACCTCATCTCCTATTCATGGATATCTGGAATATTTCTAGTTGTTAAATTACGAACAATGCTGCAATTAACATATTTATACATAAATTTTGCTTGTTTTTATGAATTTTTCTGTAGGACATATATCTACTAATTTATCATTCAAAAGTATGAACATTTATATTTTAATAGATATTGGGAAATGACCATTAAAATGGCTATATCAAATTATCCGCCTCTACCTCCAATAGTATATGAAATTGCCTGATTCTTTGCAACAGTGGTTTTCAAATTTGACTGCACATTAGAATCATGTAGGGAGTTTTAAAAAAAATTATCAGCACCCAAGTTCCTCTCCAGACCAATTAAATCAACATCTCTGGGAGAAGAATCCTGGGCGTCCGTATTTTCTAAATGTTCTCCAGGTGATTATAATGCAACCAGGATTGAGAATCACTGCTACGCTTTCACCAACAGTGAAGAATGTTTTGCTCTGACCTAGAAATTCTATTTCTAGAAATTTTTCTAGAAGAACACTTGGGCAAATGAGTGTGTGTACAGTCCAGGGCTCTACTTTTGGCAGAAAGAAAATAAGGCAAGGGAGTTAAGGACCCTGATATTAAAATAGCAGAAAATAATGAATTTGGGGCTTGTATTCAAAACTACTACTTACTCTGGTCTGCCATGTGTGTGACATCTTCCTTCAAAAATGGAATTTGTGTAAGTTCTCAGACTATATATTTGAAAGCATTGTACAGAGCCTTCAATAAAGAATGTAAAGCCTGAACACAGGGGAATCTTTTGGGAAACATAAATGATTTCCTTCAACTGAAAAAACTTAGTAGACACTAATAATGTCAGTCTTACAAATATGCAGAAAGGCAATTCAACCATTAGATGCAGATTCTTTTAAAAGACGGACGGATATCTATAGAAGTGGTCACAAAAATTTCTAACTGGGGAAACCTTTTCCCAAACACACTCTTACTCATAACCGCAAAGTGGAATTCCCTGGTGGTCCAGTGGTTAGGACTCTGCGCTGTCACTGCTGAGGGTGCGGGTTTGACCCCTGGCTGGGGAACTAAGATTCCACAAGCCGCACAGCTTGGGAAAAAAAAAAAAAAAAATATATATATATATATATATATATATATATATATATATATGGCATAACCGCAAAGTGAAGCTGCTTTGATTGAAGGTGCTGTGGAACACACAGAACCAACCCATGCACCCTCCCCTGATCCTCTGTGGTGCCTTCTGAAGCATTTTCAGATAATCCTAGAAGTCAAGGAAACACAGATTGAAAACCCCTGTCCTGGGGTTCAGCATCCCACTGGTATACTAGAAATGGGTTATAGGTGTGTCAGAGATACTGCTTCCCTCAATGCTCGGAGTAGTTGCAGCAGGGAATGCAACAGTGGCTCCAGCTAGAGTCACTGGGGCTGATGCGTTTAATGGAGAGCAAATGTACAAATATGATCATTTTCTATGTGTGCCATTACATGATAAAGATTGGGGGGCACTGATCTAGAGAACAGAACTATTCAGTATATAGCCATGGATATAAAATAATGGTTCTGGTGTTCTTGTGTGACTCAGAAACTGGTTCTGAAAGTAGTTTCAATGTTTCAAACAATTACAGCATAAGTGTAGGGCTTTCCATGGGGGCCACTGTAAAGAATAATATTCATGGGCGCTTACATTTTGATGTTTGTTAAGGAGTACAGTCAATCTAATATCATATTGTCATATTGTATAGAATCAAGATAGTTCTGATAAAAGATTAATGCTTCATATTCTTAAAACACAATAGCATAGCTATACATGAAAGTTACATAATATTTCATGGGCCTAGAGGAGTGTACTGTACTCTCTCCAATGCAACATTCACTTTCCATTGTCATGTTAAAATGACATTCCATCATCAAGGAAAGGGATTAGCTCTTTCTTGATTCAAAGAATGCACCTGGAAACACATTTCATTCTGCATTACTATTCCTCCCAACCATTGCTAACATACTAGGCATTTTGTCTATTCTTGACGTATTTT
This sequence comes from Balaenoptera musculus, assembly GCF_009873245.2. NCBI lineage: Eukaryota > Metazoa > Chordata > Mammalia > Artiodactyla > Balaenopteridae > Balaenoptera > Balaenoptera musculus. The sequence continues at coordinate 86,263,364 of NC_045806.1, read as the reverse complement.
AGAGTTTTCGCAAAGTACCTAACTGGGCTGTGGGGAGTAGAATAGCAAGTCTCCCCTGCCCAGATGGAGGATTAACAACTTCTGGAGAAAAAAATTTCTACCCCACGCTTTTATACTGTGCTTTATTTTGAATACTACAACCTGAGAACAGCCAAGTTTAGTTTGCTAAATGTTCAACATGCACAACAAACATTTTGCAAGTTTCTGGAGTTCTCCTCTCCTTCAGGGAAACCTTGGCAATGACTATTGAGAGGGATGTGGCACCTCTAGGAAAGAGGTAGCCAGAGCTTCTTTCAGATTTGCTGACAGGGTACATAACACTGTCCAGCTGAGAGTAGGTGTCCAGAGATAAGCTAAGAGGGTCCTATGAACTCTTAAGGCAAAATCTGCACGTTGGTTTACTGAAGACTTTTTATCAACTCATGATTATGATGCTGTTTTGAAGCTTATTTTATAAAATAATGACCAATCTCTTTAATCTGAAGAACTTAAAATATTTATGTAATCTTTATAAGGCTATAACTGGAAAGCAGTTTTGCTCACTGCAAAGCTTGTGCTTGTCTCAATAATAATAACCCCCATTGTCTTGAGTTGTACTTGCATGTACATATCAGTTTCCAGTCTACTGACTGTGGTTGTTGCCTAAGGGTGGGTCCGTAAGAGAGTTCAGGACCTAAACTCTGTAATACAATGTCAGCAAGCTAAACTCTTCACTCTTCTGTTTTAAATTTAGTTCACAAAGTGTAAAGTGGTACAACTTTTCTGGTTGTCAGTTGGTGGTACTTGTCGGGGCTTGAATCTCGGAGATCATATGGGAGGGGCAGCAATGAGGGGGCATGAGTAAAATAGGCAAAGTGATGCATGCATGTATATACTCCACTCCTTCTCCCACTAGGTGACAGGGCCCATCCTTACATCCCTAGAATTAACCCAATGGAATATAGAGGTGTGATTCAATTGTCACATTCATATACAGAATATTATGTAACCTTTAAAATGTTATAAATACAACAGAGATGATTTTTCTGCCTCTGAGGATAGCAACGATTGAAAATATTGATACTGAATGCTGACAAGAATATGAAGAAATAGACATTCATGCACCATGGGTTGAGGGGATATATTTTGAAGGTCAGTAAGCAAATATATGTAAAAATTTGAAAATATCCATGAGAAGAAGAAAAGCAGCCCTTGACATCCAGGAGCTGGCCCAGCATTCACAGCTAAGCCTTGGTGTTCTCTTGTCAAATATAAACAATTTCACAGAACATTAACATCCGATAAGGCCACTCTGCGACTGTGATATATCAAGACAAAAACAAGCTTACTCTGTAATCATGTATGAACACAGAGAAACATTGTCCCAATCACAAAAATGGCCAAATATCCTCCTATTCTGGCTAACATAAGTGGCTGCTGCTTCTTTACCTATCACAACTTCAGCCTTGACCTAGTCTTCCCCATTTGTAGAACAAGATTTATTTAGATACCAAATCATAGAATTACAGTTGACCCCTGAAAAACATGGGGGTTAGCGGTGCTGACCCTCCATGCAGTTGAAAATCTGTGTATAACTTTACAGTCGGCCCTCCCTATATGTGACTCTACATCCACGGATTCAACCAACCATAATCATGTAGTACTGTAGCACTATTTATTGAAAAAAATCCACTCAGTTCAAACCCATGTTCTTCAAGGGTCTACTGTACTCATATTTCCTGACAGCTTTCAATCTACAGCAAAGCCTCACTTCCTTAAACCCTCCTCCAAATCACCTAACACAAGTCCTAATCCTAAAATAAGTTGTTTCTAAAACCCCCTTATTGAAGCACCCCATGATTCCCCATGGTGTGTGTTCTTCCTCTCTACAACCTAACTTGTTCAAATATTGGTGGTTTTGGCTGGAGGGCATTGCCATTCATGATCTTTGACAAAGTGGTTCTATTTCAAGGAATTTGTCATACAGAAATATTCAAACAGGCATGAAGACATAAACAATGATGCATCACTTTTCACAGAAGAAAGAATATAAGAGTATGCTAAAGAATAAGAATATGAAAGAATAAACTAATAAGTATGTTGCATAAAAACTATAAAATGCTGCTGAGAGAAATTAAAGGAGACCTAAATAAACAGAAGATTCAATATTGTTAAGATGTCAGTTCTCCCCAAATTTATCTACTGATTCAAAGCTATCCCAATCAAAATCCCGGCTGGAGTTTTTGTAGAAATGGACAAGCTGACTCTAAAATTCATATGGAAAAGCACGAGTAAGAATAACCCAAATAACTGAAAAATAATAGAGGACTCATGCTGCCTGATTTCAAGACATTATAAAGCTACAGTAATCAAGACAATGTAGCATTGTAATGAAGATACACAAGTAGATCAATGGAACAGAATAAAGAGTCCAGAAACAGACCCATTACATACAGAGACAACTGATTTTTGACAAAGTTGCAAAGGCAACTCAGTGGAGAAAGAAGAGTCTTTTAAGCAAGTGATACTGTACCAACTGGATATCACTATGTCAAAATTGAACTTCAACCTATATATAAGGTGTACCATATATAAAAAACTCAAAATGGATCATAGACCTAAATATGAAACCTAAAACTGTAAAACTTTTAGAATATAGGATACAATCTTTATGACCTTGGTTAGGCAACAATTTCTTATATTTAACACAAAAACACAATTGGTAAAAGAATTGTCCTTCATTAAAATTAAAAAGTTCTTCTTTCCAAAAGACATTTTTAAGAGAATAAAAAGACAATCCACAGACTGGGAGAAAATATTTGTAAAACATATATCTAATAATACACTTATATCAAGTATATATAAAGAACTCTTTAAAATTGACAATAAAAAGGAACCACTCAATTTAAAAAAATGGGGCAAAATATTTATACCTACTTCACCCAATATATATGGATGGCAAATATGCATATGAAAAGATGTTCAACATCATTAGTGATTAGCGAAGTGCAAATGAGAACCACAATGAGATATGGCTAAAATTAAAAGACCAGCCACACCAAGCGTTAGCAAGGATATGGAGGAATCAGAACTCTCATGCACTGCTGTGGGAATGTAATATGGTACAACCATTTTGGAAAATGCAAAAGTTAAATGTATACCTCCCATATGACCCAGCCATCCCACTCCTAGGTAGTTATCCAAGAGAAAAGCAAATGTCCATACAAACAGTTCTACAAGAAACAGTTGTAGCAGCTTTATTTGCAGTAGCTCAAATCTGGAAAAAACCCAAATGCCCATCAACAGATGAATGGATAAACTGTGCAAACTGTGGTATAGACATATAGTAGAATACTACTTGGCAATAAAAAGCAATGAACTATTGATACACAAAACAACATAGATGGATCTCAAATAATTATGCTGAGTGAAAGAAGCGAGATCCCCTTCCCTCCAAAAGAATATATGCTGTATGATTCCTTTTATGTAAAACTACAGAAAATGAAAATGATTCTATATTGTCAGAAAGCAGATCAGTGGTTGTTTGGGGACAAAATAGGGAGAGGTGGGAAGGAGGCATTACAAAGGGGCATGAAGAAACTTTTCGGGGTGATGGGTATGTTTGCTATCTTGATTGTGGTGATGGTTTCATGTCTGTATACATATGTTAAAACTTACCAAACTGTATACTTTAAATATGTATGGTTTGAGGTATGTCAATTATATCTCAATAAAGCTATTAAATAAAAGCATGTGGTAGATCTGTATAATACTAAATTGGAAAGATAACTGAAAAGACAAAAAGGCAAGTTGCAGAATACTGTAGTTCTATTTCTGCAAGAGAATAAATTTATGTATATTCTTTATTAAGATGATATGCAATGAAAGATTAGGGCACTATGCACCAAATGTTAACACAGGAAAAACATTAAGAGATTCAAAAATATTTGTAGAAGCCTATTTATTGATATGGAAAGATGGTCACAATATACAGTTAGTGGGAGGAAAGGCAAGTTACAAACAGTATTTACAGTATGATCTTGTTTTAATTTCTTAACTGTTTAAAAATCTCCCAATATTTTTACACACTGAAACATTCTCTTCAGCTCAGACCAGGGGCTGTAATTCCTACCCTGAGTCTTAGAAAACACAGCTATAGCCCAAGTCCTGGGAATGCTTTCTGGACCATAGACTTCCAGGAACCACTATCATGTAGATTGAGGCAGCAGCTCCTCTCCTAGCTTTCCTGTTTTGTGTTGATGAAGCTGCAGTTCTGGGCCTGGGCCTAAATTTCTCCAATTAAGTTTATCCTGTACAGTTTTAGCTGGTACAAATGCAGAGTAGGCTTGCCTACTAGTAAAAGATAGAACCGTTTATCTTTTCATATGACACACAGGAGGATAAATTATAAATGGTAAACAAATTAAGGTATAATTTTGCAAGGAGGAAAAAAGCAATTATCTTTTAAACTGTAAGGTATGAAACAATGTACAGAATGATTCCAGTTCTTTATTGAAGAAGATAGGAAGGACACATAGCAAATTTCAGTTGTTTGACTCCAAATCTACATCTCATTCATTCACCAGTTTTGGGCACCTCCTGTTTCCCAGACACTGCCAGTTCAAATCCATACACTCATCCCAGACTTTTCTTCTGACTCCAGCAAGGTTTAGCCAAATGCCTAATGGACATGTGCATTTAGAGGAAGTTAAGAATTTCAAGACTGGCAGGGACATTATCTACAGCAAAATTGAATCATTAAAACCAGTCTGTGAGCCTTGAAGGCCGCCACACAAAAAAGTGGAAGAGGACTATAAGGTAGTGCAATAAGAGCGGGTTTTGGTATCAGACAAAACAGCTATGCCACACTTCCCTGCTGCGGGAATCTAGGAATAAGTATTCAACCTCCTTAACTGCCATTGGAGGCAATCCAGAATAACGAGTTATAATCATAAAAAAAAATACCAGTACATAGCTCAGAGAACCATTGTTGAGAAGAAGAAACCTGTAAAATATAATGCCAACACAGTATCTGACATGAGTAGGTACTCAGGAAATGTTTCCTCCCTACATCTACCTCCTTTCTCTTCTGCAAGATGACTTGACATAAATGAAATAGCCTAACAATTTAAGAGTTATAAATGTCATAGCAAAATAAAAGATGAATATTACATTTTATCTGAGATTCAGGGCCATTTGTGTGTTGTAGAATGAGTTATCTGATGCAGGTAGAATAGGGGAAAAACAGTAATTCCTTTTACATTAAACAGCTGGTAGCAACCCTGCTTTCTTTACGTATTGAGAGTGCACATTTGGCAATGAGTGTGTGTGTATACATATACGTGCATGTGTGTGTACTGTTAGATATCTTTTTGTGTGTATATGCTTTGTTTCTACAACTAGATTATAAATTCAAGAATATTATCTTTTTAAATCATTTGAAGCTGCAAATGGATCTAAGCAGATACTAATGAAAAGTTAGCTTACTTATGATGCACCAATTTGCTATCTTAAATGTTAAAAAGCTCCCCATCTACACAAGAGAATAATCAACAGATGTTTTCAACTCACAATGAAATATTAATTGATACCCCAAAATGGTCTAGCTCAGACCTAGACTGTCACAGGTAATATTGTGTTAAAGATGTAATTTATAACATGCACACTGTAATAACCAAAACATTATGCATGGCTCTTTGGGAACACACAGCCTGTTAAGAGTTTGGAGATTGTTCAAAGGGTTCTCTTTTATTTCTAGCTCATTTTACATTGTTTCGATGATCACTTTAACTTCACGGAAAATAGCCATGAGTGTATTATAACTCAAATGATCAACGACTACAATTGAGCCCTTTCTGATATGCTCCTTTATGTTAATAAATATGGCCACAGCACTAACGAGATTGGCTTTTGCCTCTTTTTGGTTAAAGATGAGTTTTAATGCTGCTAATGCTTTTGTATTGATCATGTCTCTGGCTGCAGCTGGATTTTCAGACATATTCAAAAGTACTTTCAAAACAAGATTTCTGGTTTTACGATTTCCCAGGGAGAGCAAATGAAAAAGCTCTGAAAAGTAATTGGCAACAATGTGGTGATGGTTAGAATCAGTAGTCAGTTGTCCTAGTATCTTTAATCCGGATTGCTGTCCAGGTGAGTTCAAGGGAAAAGACATGGTTTCCTTACACATATGCTTAACATGTAATTCAACCTTGCGTTGTCTTTCATCCCCAGAGGGGGGATTCAGAGTAATTACAGCCTTTTTTCTCATTTCAGAGGAAGGAAAACTAAGCAAGCTTTCAACAAGTGTCACTACACCCACCTCATTAATGAACTCTTGGGCAAATGGATGAACATTAATGATCCCCATTGCAATTTGAGCTATTTTATGAATGAGAGGATCAGTAGTTGATTTAAGTAAGGTAACAAGTTTTTCAAACTCCTCAGAATCCATGTAGCATTCCATTTTGCAAGGGCAAGCAAATGGCTTAATCCCATTCACCTCCCTGATCCTGATTTGGCGCCTGATCTCCTCTATGGTCTGGATACAAGGGTCAGAACCAAATGGGTACTCAGAGACAGGCTGTGAGCTTGAGGGAGTGCTCCTAGAAGGGCACGCCGCTGTTGCCACAGGCAAAGAACGGGTATTTTCCTCAGCGGAGGCCAGGACAACATATGAAGGAGGCTTTTTCTCAAATGGGACTTGGGATCTAAAGCCTAACACTGCTGGAGTTACAGCAGGAGCTTTGGGCCAGATAGTTACCTCAGACCAGTCCTTGGGCCTATCTTTTTCATTAATTTCATCCACAGGTTGGGGCTTAATTATCCTGCTCACAGGTCTAGGGTTAGGGTCAAAACTAGTTTCATCTCCATCCCAAAACCAGCTCCCAATAACGTTCTCCTCCTCCTCCTCCTCAGCCCCTGGCCTAGCCTTGCAGTTGGCCCCAGCCACAGGCTCCAACTTCTTAGCACAGGATGGGGGACAAATATCAGCTTTACCTTCATCCTTAGCACTGAAACGATTCCCAGCCTCTTCTCCATTCCAGAACCAGGAACCAACACTGGATTCTTCCCCAGCCCAAAACCAGGTATCAATACCAGTCTTATCTTTACATGTAGACCTGGACTCAGCACTGGACTCAGCACTAGCCTCAGCCACAGAACAAAACCGAGATGCTCTAGTGGCCTCATCTTCAGCTTTGGGACTGAAATCTGCCAGAGCTCTTTCCTTCATTTCAGTAACAATCTTGTTCTTAGACGCTGCCTTCACCTCTGCCACTGCATCTTCCTGAGTCCCTGCCTTGGCTATTGCTTTGGCCTGGGTCTTGGCTACAGATCTGACTACGGCAGTAGCCTCCCTCTTGGCTTCAGCTTCTACACCAGCCCTTTTTTCAGTTTTGGCCTTCTTTTTACTCTCATTCTTTCTACTCCTATTCTTTCTACTTGCATTCTTAACCCCAGCCATGGTTGAAGCCCAGTTATATAGATAGTTCTATACAGTCTTGGCTTTGGTTCTCAATATGTCCCAGGTCAGTGTCTTAATATTCTTTTACTGGGTTGAAGGTGATGATCTTCTGTCACTTCAAGGCCACCACAGCCACCACTGGAGATAGGCCTGAGGTGGAAGAAGAAAATGGGCTTTGAGTCTCTTCCAACTGTGCTTTTCTATGCAGACAGCCACACAAGACATGAGAAAGTAGAGATAGATTGTGTGGTAGGAGAAGTAGAAGAGTAGAAAACTCTGTTACCTCATTTTATCCCTTCCACAGTCCCACTAATGCCCAACAATGCCCTGCCCAGGCACTTCCATACTCTTTTCTCTGCATCAAATAGGAACGGAGACGACGGGAAAGCTTGGTGAAAGTGAGAGAGGCTAAGGAGTGTCCAGCCCCTTTGGTATATACCACTATACTCTATAGGTCTATCTGGTAGGCCTCACACCAACCTGCACTGATCTGGTGCAATTTTCTCCTTTCTTGCTTCCAGTGTTGATAAGCCCTATAGTCGACTCACAGGCAGACCTATGGACAAAAACACAGGAGGGATTGGAATTTTAAGTATTTGGTAGACAGACATGGATTCTGGCTTCTAAACCCAATACCTGCCTTTCCAAATCTAAGGCTTTGTGAATATAATGTTTCTGGCCTCCTTGGTCCTCCTCATGGCTTCCTTCCCCACTTCCTAGGTATCTATCAATTACCCTATAGGCACAATCCTAGCTCACCCTAGCCCCATTTCCTATACATAAATGTGAGGGCAGAGGTGTGTGGGAAGTTGGAAGACAATGGCTCCAAGATATGATCTGGTCTTACTTGCCAACAGCCAATTCCCATTCCCAATCAATAGGGGTGCTCATGCTCACACTCACCTTGGATCCAAATGAATAGCTTTTGTCCTCTTTCTTTATCAAATTCAAAGTGAACAGCTACCTGCAGATTTCTACAGTACTCTATAAGGGAACAAACCTATGGATAGACAAAAAGAGGAAAGAAAACAAAAGAGACTGAGATGGCCCAACACCCATGACAAGTGTTACAACATACGCTTCTGTACATTCAAGGCCATGTTAAATATCTCCCACCTGTCTGCTCCTCCCAAATGATCCCCCATCCACTCCCCAAAGACCTGCAGCTTGTCTAATCACACCTCCCAACACTAAAGTCAGTCATGTTCCTAGCAGAGGCCACACCTCCTTCCTTGAACAAAAAGATGAGGTGCAAGAATGGGTAGTGGAACACAGGCAACTGTATTTAGAAGACAAGCAGTGAACATAATGGGGACTACTATTTCAATACCATCTTGCATGCCCCTGCCTTTTCCCCTTCCCCACACAAACATAGTTCCTATCTCATTCACCACCTATGCCAGCCAGCCCACATAGCAGGTGTCCTCAGGAGATGCTACCCTTACCACTACAGAACAGTCCACTAGCTGGAGAAGAGTCACGCCCTATAGAAAGAGAAGGGGCATTCAGCAAAACACCAAGAGAGTATATTTACAATGGTAGAAAAGTATCAGGTTAATGAACAGATCCCCAGAATTCAGGTCCTAAAACCTCCTTTTGAAGAATCAAGGAAGAAGTAAATAAATGTCTCTCATGTCTCAGAATTTCCCAGGAACTCCACAAAATCTTCTGTGGGACTGCTTCTGCACCAAAATGAGAGGGGGCTGTGAAGGGTAGATGGGGTTTGGGTTTCCAAAACCAGAAAATGAAGAAGCAAACTGACTTCACGCGTTCTAAATTGACCCTTCAGAAAAATTTCCTCTCTATTCTGCAGCACCATTCCCACACCTCAACATATTAAAGTGGGCTAAGATGTTGAGAAAACAGATCCCAAATGCGAAAGATGGATTAATACATTATTTATTTACACGGATCCTGCCTATGAAAGCCTATTGACTCCTCAACCTGTCATTTGCTTGCATTTAATTGGGTCCAAGACCTAAATATGGAAGGCCACAAAACTGCTGTATTAAGAGGCGCATAAACTTTTCATTTTGGTGTCTTCATAATCTACTCGCTCAGTTCCCCTTTCACTGAATGTGCCAGACCTACCGCGCACACAGGACACCCCGGCATCAAAGAGGCGCCTGTGGGAAGGGACAGCACCCGGCACGCGGGGTCCGACAAACCCCTTTCCAGAATCAGGGACCGGGCGGGCGGCCCCCCGCGCCCGCCCGCTCGGCACCCGGCTCCGACTGCCACCCCCGGCGGCCTCCCCGACGCCCCCACCCCGGCTCCCCTCCGCCATTTCGCCCGCAGCAGCCTCCCCCACAGCCCTCTCCTGGCACAGGCACTGTCGACGGCGGGGCGCGGGAGTCCAGAAAGCCCGCCGGGGAGCGGCCGCGCCGTTCGCCTCCCCAGGATCCGAGGGAAGCCCTGCGGCCAAGACCTCGCGCCCCGGGCCCGGTCCGCGCCGGTCGCCGCCTCCTCAGCGCCAGGGGTCCACCGGCGCTGCGCACCTCTCTCAGGGACCCGCTCCGACCCGGTTGCCTCCCCCTCGTCAGGCTGCCAGGGTCCGCGGGGCAGGGTGTGAGCCGGTCGTCGCCCCCGAGACACCCCCACTTGCCTTCGCAGGCGCAGGGTCCCGATGGTCGGCCTCCCCCTCCTGTCGCAGCTCCTCACTCGGATTCCCACCGCTCGCCGTGCGGGCAGAACGGCAAAGAGGCGTCCCGCCCCCCGCGCGGCTGCGCCAAACCGGGCAGGGGCTGCAAAGGCCGCGGCACCAACAGCTCGCGGCGAGGGTGTCGGGAAGGGGGCGGAGGGATACGGCACGAATGGGCTCGGCGCCCCCTCCCAGGCCCACCGTAGTTCCGACCCAGAAAGGGGCGGGGCCGGGAGGAGTCCCGGCCTCAGGGGCGGGGCCACGCCGGCCCTCCACCGCCCCCCGTCGGGCGACCACCCTCCCCGCCCCGTACACTTCTGGCACCGCAGCGTGTGGGGCCGGCGGGCGGTGGGCAGTGGGGGCCGGGGCTGGGAGGGTAGGGAGGGGCCGCGCTGGAGGGAGCAGCGGATGGATACAGATCGTCCCGGTGTGTGTGTGTGTGTGTGTGTGTGTGTGTGTGTGTGTGTGTGTGTGTGTACAGGACTGCTCGGAGTCCGCCCCCCTACCCTCCCCCATCGCGCCCGCCATCCTCCCTGGGCGCCAGTGGCAGAGGAGCTGTGAGGACGGCCCTCCCCGGGTCTGCTTTCCACCTTCTGGGGCCGCGGGCGGGAGGAAGGTGGGAGGCGGCGCCCGTGGAGGCCGAGCCACTGCCCGTCTTCTAAGGGAAGGCAGCCCTAGATAGACCTCTGGCCTGAGGAAACAAACCACCTGTCTGCGGCAGTGTCGTCATCCTCTCTGCCACACTGCCATTTTCTCAGTCGCAGTGGTAGCACGGTAGCACACTTTGCCATTTCGCCGCCCCCGCAGTTGCCCAGGAAAGAGGGCCTTTCCCTCTCAGGACCCGCACCGGCTCAGGCAGTCCTCCCTGTCTCTCATCCCATAGCCACGTGTCAGGCACCAGGTAGGGCCGGTCCTGGCTTCTCTCCCCAGGTTCTGTCAGGTCTTCTCTTGCAGTTGCCTCCAAGCGCTCATCATCTTTGGCAGGGTGGGAATGTGGCAGGGATTAGAACCAACTGGGATCTCACACACTTGCCATACACACCAGTCTAGTTTATCTATTAGGGCTGTTAACAAATAAATCATACTTTAAATTCCAAAATCTGCATTATATCTGAGCCTGGTTCTGATGCTTTGTGTCCTTCAACAATGCTTTTTCTTGCCTTTATTATGTGTTATAATTTTGTGTTGAAAGCTGGATATGATGTGTTGGGTAATAGGAACTGAGGTAAAAAGACCTTTAGTGAGAAGCTTTATGTTAAGCTGGTTAGCAGTTGGGCTGTGTGTAATGTTTGCTGTAGCTGCAGGTGTCAGTCTTCAAATTCCTCTAGCGTCTTTATTTTTGTCTCTCCTCTTAACTTTGTGTTTCCCTAATTACATCTTGCAGAGAGAGTCTGCATCTTGCAACTCTTTCAGCTGCACTCCACTGTTACTACACTGGAGGCCTGTTAGCATGTGGAGGAGAGGAAGTGTTATATAATCTTCTGGTTAAATTCCAGTCTTTTGTGGGCCTGTCTGTAGACCGTGACCTTCACCTTCACAAGTGTTTCTTTAGCATCTTTCTCCCCCTTACAGGAGAATGGAAGGCTAGAGTGGGCTGGATAGGAGGAATGCCTTTCCCTCAGCTGGGATAAGGCTCTGGGAAAGTCTTTTCTGCTGGAGAGTAGGCCTTTGTTATGGAGAAGACTCGGGGGTGTATTTCTTGAGTGTACACTTCCCCTCCCACTGCCAGAGCCCTGAGGAGATCTTTCTGGGATCTTCACTATGAGAACCTGCTGGAGATCCTGGAGGTAAAGCCCACAACACTGCTAAGACTGCAGGTCCCTAGGGGTTTCTCACTCTCCTACTATTCCACCCTCAGTCTCCATCAATTTGTCAAAATTCCCACTTAAGTGTTCTTACCTGTTTATGTCTCTAGCAGTTTCCGCTCTATGTAAAGAGATATAGGCTGTGACTCTGGATGTCTTTTCTCCAGAATTTGGGGTGGTCATTTGCCCTGTGACCTCAGTTCTCTGATGGGTCTAAGATAAGTCATTGATTCTCAGTTTGTTCAGCTTTTTTTCTTGTAAGTACAGGAACAATGACTACCAAGCTCTTTACATGTCAGAACTGAAACTGGAAGTGTGTCCTATGGATTTTAACAGGATAACTAAAGACCAATGAACACAGCTTTCATCCTCTTCTTTTCAGCTGAACTTCAGATCTGGGAATAAAGTTGCCCTTGAAAACCTAGCTGCTCCATAAATATCTGTTCTTTTCCCTCCCAGGTATAGAAAATTTACATGACTCCCTGAACCTGGCATCTCAGCCCCCAAGTTCTTAACGTGGAATGCAGATTAGAATTCAGACTTCCTGAATCAAAGTTCCTGGTGGTGAGGTCTGAGCAACTGTGACTTAACCCCAGTAGAAAAGTCATCTCTGTTACCACCACCACCACCATGAAGAGGCAGTGCACTATACTACTAGGTGCTTGCTTAGACTAGAGTTACCAGTTTCTGATCCCTGGAAGCACTTTCTAAAAGGAGGCTGCATGGTAGAGTACAGACTCTCTCCCCTGGGCTCTACTCTGGGACTTAGCCAGACTTCAGAGACAGGCAGTCCAAAGTTTAAATGGAGATTTTTACCACTAACTATTTGTGTCACTTTGGAAAAGTTACTTAATGTTTTTATAACTCAGTTGAGTCATCCCTCAAAGGGGATTGGTAATAACTACTTCACAGGATTCTTGTACACACTAACTGAGAAACTATCTGATATTCTGAAATACCTGCAAGTATCAGGTCTTTCTAGTTCCTTTTAAAATTGTAATCTAGTCATATTATGGGGTGGGCTGGGGAAAGCAGTAAGAGTAGATGAAGTAAGTCAGAAAGAGAAAAACAAATACCGTATGCTAACACATATATATGGAATCTAAAAAAAAAAATGGTCATGAAGAACCTAGGGGCAAGACGGGAATAAAGACGCAGACCTACTAGAGAATGGACGTGAGGATATGGGGAGGGGGAAGGGTAAGAGGTGATGAAGTGAGAGAGTGGCATGGACATATATACACTACCAAATGTAAAATAGATAGCTAGTGGGAAGTAGCCACATAGCACAGGGAGATCAGCTTGGTGCTTTGTGACCACCTGGAGGGGTGGGACAGGGAGGGTGGGAGGGAGGGAGACACAAGAGGGAAGAGATATGGGAACATATGTGTATGTGTAACTGATTCACTTTGTTATAACGCAGAAACTAACACACCATTGTAAAGCAATTATACTCCAATAAAGATGTTAAAAAACAAAAAAAAAGAGTAGATGCGATCTCCACGGTGGCTTTTAGAGGTCATGATTGCTAAGACATCGCCACTGTGCTCTTTCTTACTGTAACCTTCGTGCTTTGTATGTTCTGTGTTGCTTAACATAACCCTTTACTAAAAGAACATCACTTTTACATAAGTATGCCTCCCTCCTCCTTATAGTGATGTGCCACAGGGAGGCTGATCCAAATTCCAGAGGTGAGTTTGCTTGGTCTAAGGATAATCCATCCCCTTGGTACTCCAGTTCAGGAATGGGTGGTGATGTAACTCTGCTCAATGAGACATGAAGAGAAGATTGCAGAAGGATTTCTGAGGAAAGTGTCCTCACTCATAAGACAAGGCCATCAGTAAAGGTATCTCCTTTTCCTCCTTGGAAAGTTGCTTGACTCCTTGCAGCCATCAAGTTTCCAGCCTTAAGATGGAAGTTGATATTATGAATGGCAGAAGAAAGAGATGGAAAAAAGCTGAGTCCTTAGCTGAATCAAACAATCACCAAGACTTCTCTGCCTCAGTACTTCTGATCTGTGGATAATAAATTTACTTATTAAGTTAGTTTTAGTTGAATTCCTTGTTATATGGAACAATCCTAAATGTTATGTATGCTCAGGCACAAAACAATGCTTCAGTGAGTAATAGTTCCTGACTTCTGTCTGTCAGTAAGCCCTACCTCTTAAAACCAGTGGCAGAACTCATGTTTCCATGTGAAAGGAAAACTGTAGATTCTGAACATCTTGCCTAATGATTGCTAGAGGTCTGACAACTGTGACTGGCTTCTGTTTTAGACTGAAAAGGAAGGCTTCAGGCAGAAAACCTAAACCTTACTTATCTGGGGGGTTCAGAGGTACATTAAATACATGAGCTTATAGATAAGCCTAGTTTCAATTCAGAGAGTCATTGTGTGGAAGTGCACCCATGTGAAATATCCATAGTGTAAGGATATCAAAGGTTATCTGCTTTCTATCCAGAGGACTGTACTGAGGTTGAGAAAGATAAATTCATAGTGTCAACAGCCAGAAAGTTTTGGTTAACTTTCCCCAGGTGCACTGTACTAAGCAACACAGGTATAGAAAGAGGTGGATATTTGGGATTTATCAAGAGCTGAGATTTTGCCAGGACAGTGGAGCCAGGCGCTAGAGGATGAGGTAGGCGAGTAGTAAAAATGATGGCCCATGATGGACCATTAAGTTGGGAAGGAAGGAAAATCTGGAGTATGCTGATTCACAGGTAGAAGGGGATAAGGGACAGGGAGTCTAGCAACACTCAGGTTCAAGTTTCTTTATGATGAATAAAGTACTTTGCTACAAGCTGTAAGGAGGAGAAAATCTGATGATGAAGATAGTCCTGGTGATGATGGCAGCTTTTAGTGATACTTAGCACTAGAGGGATATATTGGGCTGGCCAAAAAGTTTGAACGAACTTTTTGGCCAACCCAATAGATGTAGTGTAGTGGCAACACATGCCAGCTCAAGATTCAAACTACAAAGGTTTGAATCTCAACTCCTCTGCTAATCAAATCAAGCTCTGCTAACTGAGCTTGCCAAGTTACCAGTCTGTGCCTCAGCTTCCTCATGTGTAGAACAGAGACAATAACAGCATCTACTCTATACAGTTGTTTTGAGGATTAAATAAGTTAATATATTTAGAACCCTTAGAAGAGTGTCTGGCACTCATAAAGCACTCATTAAATCTTGATATTAACAATAAGTACAGTCACCCTTCCATATCCTGGGTTCCGCATCCACAGATTCAACCAACCAGGGATCAAAAATATTTGAATCAAAGAACTCCAGAAAGTTCCAGAAATCAAAACTTTAACTTGACACACACTGGCAACTATTTATGTAGCATTGGCATTGTATTTACAACATTTACGCAGAATTTACATTGTATTAGGTATTGTAAGTAATCTAGAGATGACTTAAAGTATATGGGGAGGGGACTTCCCTGGTGGTCCAGTGGTTAAGGGTCCGCCTTCCAATGCAGGGGACGCGGGTTCGATCCCTGGTCGGGGAACTAAGATCCCACATGTTACCAGGCAACTAAGCCCACGCGTCACAACCAGAGAGAAGCCCATGTGCCACAACGAAGAGCCTGTGTGCTGCAAGGAAGACCCAGTGCAGCCAAAAAAATAAATAAATAAAATAAAGATGTTTAAAAAAATAATAATAATAAAATAAAGTATATGGGGAGATGCGCACAAGTTATGTGCAAATAATATGCCATTTTAAAAAAATAATAATAATAAAATAAAGTATAAAAAAATAATAATAATAATAAAAATAATAATAATAAAATAAAGTATATGGGGAGATGCGCACAAGTTATGTGCAAATAATATGCCATTTTATACAAGGGACTTGAGCATCTGTGGATTTTTGTATCTCTGGATGGTCCTGGAACCAATCCTCCCTGGATACAGAAGGATGACTGTACTATGAAAAGTAGTAAAAGGCTCAGGCATTGAGGTCAGACTGACTGGGGTCTGATTCACACTTTCAGAATCCAAGTTTCTTCCTCTATGCTACCTGGCCCTCAACACTAGTTCTGTCTTATTCATAAAAAAGGCCCCAGTGCATGATACAAAGAAACAAATGCTAAAATAGGGGTGAATAAAATACTGTGTAAGTACATAGGATGGAGGCATTACTTCCTACCAAGGGGCAAAGAGTAAGGGTGAGAGTATCAGAAAGACTTCAGACAGGCCCTAGCATTTGAGCTGAGCCTAAAAGGATGACTGTGTTTCCTACAGGCAGAGAAAGGGCATGAGGGCATTGAAGATTGAGGGAACAGCCTGGGGAAATGCACAAAAGTAGTAAAGCACAGAGTATAGTTGGGTTGGGAAATAGCAGATAGTCCCATGTGGCTTAAGTGCAGGCAAAGTGGAGCAAGGCTTGGACTGGGTGAGGCACGAGTGAGTGCCTCCTTAAATTGTATCTTTATCTCATTCTAGTCCTGGCCCTGACTTGGAAGAATGTGTTGGAAATGGAGATGGAAAGGTAGAATTGTATGGGAAAGTACAGGGCCTTGAAACCTTCCATTGGGGACCTGGTAGTATTTTATAGACGAGATCCCACTGAAGGCTGCTTTTTTGAAATTGGGGGCAGAGTAGAGGGTCAGCTGTGCTGTAAGATACCCTTCTTTCATTCATGATTGGACAGACAAATTCACTCTAATTTTATCCCCAGGCAGCAACATTGTAGGTCAAATGACATCTGAACGGGCCCTGATATTTATTACATGAGATAGCCCATAATATTTATCCAGAAAGGGGGCAGAAACAAAAGGGCCATATGAGTGTTGAGGTATTTACTTCAACTACACTCCCAGGAAAAAATTGAGGCATGATCTTGGCCCTTACAAGTGCTACTCAAGGAGTGATCAGAACAGAGATAATCATCTTCATGCATGGACACACACACCCCACACTTACCCAGTCCTTTGGCTGAGACTGAAAAAACCCACAGGCGTGAGTTAGTTAAGTATCTGCCCTGCAATGCATGTGAAACTTAGAGGTATCTCTCCAGACCGCAGTGTGAAGTTCCCCAAACATAAATGCAGTACCCCCAACAGGAAAAACAGGCTGAGGGAGCTCTGATAAGGAAAGAATATAGAGAGAACTTTAAAAATCATCTAAATTGTAGACGCATGCCACAAAAACATATGCTGCTTTTTTCACCCATAATACACTGGTAGGCTCTGCCTCCTTTATTTTAACTTGCTTATGCATGATGCATAGGATCAAAGGTCAGTTTACAGATATTAATCTAGGGGTGGCTGCTAAAAATAAGGATGTGTGACACTATTATTCTGACATCAGTTCTTTGACACCAGCTACCTGGAGTTAGCATCAGACTCCACAGGTTTAAGGGTGCAGTCCCCAATAATACTGCCCCCACTTGAGATCAGATGTCAGTTACAAGACTTGGGGGACCACCCATACTTCTGACTGACCAGTTATAAATTCAGGGGTTCCCACGACCCCCTCAGGTTTGATAATTTACTAGAACACACTAAAAGTGCTATATGTAGAATTATACTTTTATTAGAAAGGATACACATAGGACAGGTCTTGAAGGGTCTGAGACATACAGATTCCACGTCCTCTTCACATGGATTCAGGGCAATATCACCCTCCCTGGATATCAGTATGCTCACCAACCAGGAAGAGTTTACACTGGGGTTTCATTACATAGGCACGACTGTTCACGTGATCGAACCCCAAATCCAGCCCTCCTTCCTTCTCTGGAGTTCCTGCTGGCCTAAAGCTCCAACTCTAATCACGTGGTTGGTCCTTCTAGCGACCAGCCCACATCCTCACAACCAAAGCTAACTAGGGACCCACCACAGCCCGTTCATTAGCATAACAAAGATATCCCCAGGGCTCAAGAAATTCCAAGGTTTTTCAGGCCCTATGCCAGGAACCAGGGACAAAGGTTAGATATATTCTTTCTTATACCACATGATGTTTGAGGTGTTTGTCAAACTCTAAAACGACACAGACAAGACAACAAAGCTTGAGGGGAAAGGCCACAACCTAAACATTGGTCCCGATACTTATATTACCAGAATTCTGAAGAGTGGAGGGAGGAGGATAATACAAAGGAGGAAGGAGGTAAGAGAGGAGGAGGTAGTCCTAAGGCCTCAATCTCTAATTTTACCCACATGCCCACTGCTCAATTCCAGATTTTAAATATAAACAGGAGGGCCTGAAGTAGTATTACTGCATAGTTTCAACTCTATAGTGAGTATAAAAATAAGGATATGAGTGGGCTTAGGACAATTCATTACTTCCTAGTGGCACTTTTTTGAACTGCCTTGGTATCCAGTGGATGCCAGGGTCGGGGGAGAGAGGTGGGTAGGGGGAGTGGGGATAATTCAGTTAGAAAGAGGACAAGGACTTACCAAAGGCTGCTACCTAGGATAAGACCAAAGGAACAAGCCCTAAGAAGTGGACAGAGAGCAAAACACAAGGAAAAGAGCGAAGTGTCTGCAGAGCGGACACATGAGACCATCCATAAAAGTTTCCATAGGTGATTCCCAGAAAAACCCTATTCTGAGGCCCAGCACAGTAGCAGGAGGGAGCCTCAATGGAGTATCAGCTTTTGAGTTCCTAGATGGGAGGGAGCTGCTGCCTGGAGCTCAGGTCCAGGAATCATCTTGGGAGTTGAGAAGCTTGGCAGTATCCCAAAGAGAAATCCTAAGTGAAGGGCCCAAAGCATCCAGATTCCCTCCTCCTGAGTCTGTTAGCTCCCCTTCCCCAGAGCTGCCCAGATTGGGGTTCATTCCTCTCTTGAATCTCCAGGCAGCTGGAGCCTTGGATCTCCCCCCCCTTCCCCAATTATGAGCTGGTCTCACAGTCTGGAAAAGACAAACAGTAGAGAGTGAGTGCCAACTAGGTGGGAGGAAGGGAGTGTAGCTCACAGTTCCTATCCTCACACCTGCGTTTCCTGATCCAGGGCCACCGGTGTTCACAAATTGTCACTTCACCGTTTCCTCTCTCTGGGCTCCCCTGAAGCCAACTGCTTCCACGTGTCCACCTCTCCCACCCACACAGAGAAACAGAGTCACGCAGCGCTGGGCGGGGAGACGGGGGTGGGGTAGGGGCTTTCAGAAGGCAGGAGGGAGCGCGAGGCTCCGAGACACTTCCTCTGCCCGGATCTAGTCTCCACCACCACATCCCACGGATGCCAATATATGGCCTCGAGCCCACCTCCTCTAGCAGCGGCCGATGCTTCTCTCCACTTATGCCTCCCGCAGGATGACTTCCTGCCTCTTGAGCTCCCGGGCAAAAACA
Source organism: Balaenoptera musculus (assembly GCF_009873245.2). NCBI lineage: Eukaryota > Metazoa > Chordata > Mammalia > Artiodactyla > Balaenopteridae > Balaenoptera > Balaenoptera musculus. Next base: position 86,244,190 of record NC_045806.1, on the reverse strand, counting down.
GACCCCGGCTAAGACGCTCACGATTGGCTGAGGGATTGTGTCCTCCGCCAACAAAGGCCATAATTCTGGGCGCTTGAGGGATTAGCTTTCAGGCTAGTGCAGCATGGAGAGACACCCACCCACGCACCCACCATCACGTCCTACCACTCCTCTCACGGCCGTCTGTCAAGCGTCAGGTGCAAGTCTTTCCCGTCCCTTTCCAGCGCGACAAACCTCTACGCCGGTCCAAGTGAGAGTGCGGTCACGTGACCCACAGTTAGTCCCACGTGACCGCGCACTCTGGAAGTCTGCGCAGCCCTGCAGCACGCAAGGCACAGTCCTCTGCCTCTGGGGGTGAGCTGCCTGCTAGAACAATCTGAAGCTCCCGATGGGGGTGAAGATAGAGAGCTGAAAGGAAGGCTGGATTCGGAGCCAAAGCTTCCAGCCCTAAGCCTGGGCCTTGCTCTGTAGGAGCACAGGGCTGGCGAGGAACACCCCATGAGGAGTTTGGAGACCAACTGACTCTTAATATTCTGTGCAAAACTCGGGCGACATATTAAAACACACACAGGATCTGTCTTGAAAAATATTGATAGCCAAAACAAACATCCAATCTCCAATTTCCACCACCAGGACGATCTCTGTTAGCACTTGTGGTTTGTGAATGGAGGCAAAACTGCCACTTTGCCCTACTTCCATAAACCTTGCAGCCTAGAATCGGGTGGGGGGGAGGGGAAAGCAGGTTGCACTGTCAGAAAAATTATACAAAAATTGGGTAAAGACAACATAGGTTACTGGATACTAGTTCAGTGCAGTGCTGGGCTTCACTTTCTGTTGATAGAGCAAGTTTTCAACCCTGAGAGACTTATGTTAACTTGTAGGTATTTTGTCCAATAGCTATGGAAATGATTTATGTCCAGTGGAACAGATAACATAAATGGTTTCAATTTATCGCCCTTAAGATATCAATCAGTTTTGTACTTGATCCAGCAATGTTATACTAACATTTATTAATTTTCTATGTGTGTATGAAATTTAATATACATGTTTTGTTTATATTATTATATTGTGTATATTGTATATACACATCTCCTTCAACCATTCTCATAATCTTAGCAGTTGTTAATTGTGTTGAAAAAAAACTTCCATGTGTTCATTTCTAATTTACAAATCATAATTTTACCTTTTCAAAAATTAACAGCATCCTCAGACAAAACAGAAATAACATTTCACCATGTCTAAAAATAATAAAACATATATTTCCCATAAGCCTGTATTCCCTCTCCAAACCAACTCTATCCCTGACTTCCGCAATTCTTGTCTGAAGGTATGGTACGATGTTTTTACTTATTACTGTGGAAAACACACATAATACAAAGCTTACCATTTTAACCATTTTAAAGTGTACAATTCAGTGGCATTAAGTACATGCACAATGCTGTGCAATCATTACCACTATCTATTTCTGGAACTTTGTTGTCACTCCAAAAGGAAACGTGATGATCTTTCAAATGCAACAGTCATGTAAAAAGGCTGCCATCTTTGTACAAGAGACTAGTATAAACTTAGCAACCTTGGTAATTTTACTTTTCTTTAAAACACTTCATAAGCTAATCTTTCTGAAGTCTCATTCCTTTTCAACTTTTCTAAATGAGTTTATCTCTAAAAAATTCTTTTTAACATATATTCATTTATATAACTGTATCCTTTCCAACATGTCCACCTACAACTTGAGGCACTAGATGTAAGCATATTAAAAGAAAAAATCCTTGTCTAATTAATTTTTGTATCTCCCCAATGTCTGTCACTGAAAACTTTTTTAGCATAGTGTATTTTCTTCCAGATTATGGAATATATGAAGTTTCTTAGAAAGTCATATTGAAATTGCACAGAAATTGTGTCTATTTACACACAGGTTTTTAAAATGGGATCTAATTTTCCACAGATGTCACAGTCTTCTCTATTACACCAGATATAAAAGCATCAGTGTCATTTCATGCCAATAAATAGATCATTTTTTTTTAATCTGCATGCTATTTTATTTCCATTAGAAAAATATTATCCATATAAAATTTGGTCCAGTTTCTTCTCCTTTACCTCTACCATTCAAACTTAAATGCTTTAATTTTACTCAAGTAAAAGCAGAATCATGTATCTGACATGAGAACTAAATAGTTCACATCATTAAATTAATAGAGTTTAATTGAATTAGGTATGCTCTTTATTATTTCTCAGGAATAGTAACTCATCTTTCCTACATGCTATTTTCCTTTACTTTTATTTTTCTGAGTAACTATGTAATGTGTGTCTCTTTTCCCACATCCAGTAATATGAGTGCTACAGAAGTGTAATTTATAACATCAGTAACTAGATTCATCATTAATCTTCAACTCATGTTCAATTCCCCTTATTATATGGTATTTCCATAATAACTTCAGATATTTCAGTCAACCTTACACTTTCCAACAAATACTGTAAAAATTAAGACATTAATTTAAAAACATTATTAAAATTCCAGGCTAAATAACACTGGGCCCACTTAGAGTGATGCTGTCACGAGAGGTCCTTGGACAGCTACTGCTTCAATCTCAACACGGCCTCCTTTGGGCAAAGCAGCAACCTGGTAAGCAGCTCTTGCAGGAAAATTACTCTGGAAATATTGTTTGTAGATGTCATTGACAGTATTGAAGTCGTTTATGTCAGCCAGCAAAACAGTTGTTTTTACCACATTCGTGAAGTCACAGCTCGCTGCTTTCAGAATTTCATCCATGTTTGTAAGAGCTTGTTTAGCCTCTTCTGCCACCCCTCCTGGCACAAGCTGTCCACTTGCAGGATCCATGCCTAGCTGTCCTGAAATGTAAATGGTCCTGTCGACTAACACAGCCTGACTGTAGGGACCAATGGCCGCTGGGGCTTTCGCGGTGCTGATCACCTTTCTGATCAAAGACGACATGGCTAATCCTTTTCCCTTGCCGCTCCTCGGAGACAACTACCCCGTATGCGGCTCCTACTCGCGTCTCACGGGTCTCAATAGATCTTTTAATAGCTGCATGGTATTTCCTTAATACTTTCCTTGGATTAGGATCACAAAGGAAAGCTTATTCCTGACTCCATTTAATTGGTGTGCTGTTCTACTCTTTCACTCTTCAGGTGGCACTGAGCAACACCTGTACTTTGTGTTGCAAAATGTGCAGATTTGGCCAACTTAGTTCTCCAAAGTGGCCTCATTCCAACTGCATCCCTCACTAAACTTGTCTCACCTATTCCAGGCAGACAGATTATATCCATACTACTGGAACAGATTTTCCAATTACACACTTTTCTTTATACCGCCACTGCTCACTTCCAAGAATGACCTAATGGGTTGTCTTATCCTACTTTTCAGTGAACAAATTTAAGTGCGTGCCTCTTCTCTGAAGCATTCCTCAAGTACCATGGCCCACAGTAATCTCTTCCTTCTTAAGCTCCAGGAATGGGATTTTCCAATGAGGGTATGTATGTCATACTACTCATTGTCTATGTTTGTAACTGTGCACAATGTATCTACACCTGGATTTTAAACTGAAGAAGGGTCACTTCTGCCACTTTTCACACAGAACTTTATTGAAAACACAGACTTGAATAGAGAACCATATGTTTAAACAATGAATAGCAGGGTAGGTTACACAGGCGGCTCAGTTCATTGGAAGCTCAATACTGAAAAATACAGCAACGGACAGCAAGACAAATATCAACAAATTTTTTTCAGCACTAACAGTCATTTGGCATCCACAAAATGATCCAGCTCAAACCAAGAATTGGACAAAGTTAACATCAGCATTAAAATATAAGTTACAAAATAAAACCAGACTGAAAACCAAAGCACTACTCAGGGTTCTTTGGGAACATAAGGCTGATCAGAGGCAGGTGGTTAATCATATTAGCTTTGCTGTCCCACCTCAGGATCATTCTGATTGTCTATTTGGACTTGCAGTTCCTCAGCTAACTTCTCAAATTCATGGAATGCAGAAATAAGCGGCTCAAGACTGAAATCATCATCAATTAAGGACATTGTTCCATTTTTTATAATACTACTGATATTCTGAAACATTTTAATAACAATTTGAATGTTATCATTTGTCTCTTCTATGTTAAAGAGACCCACAAATATCGATAGAGCCTTGGCACTGAATAGTTTTTTTGCCACCATAGGATTTTCAGACAAATTCAATAACATTTTCAGAACGTGAAACTTTGTTCTTGCATTGCCTGTGGTTAATAAGGAGAGAAACCCAGACATATAATTGGCAACCAGTGTGTGATAGTCTGTAGTTGTAGTGAGGTGTCTAAGCATCCTTAATCCAAGCAGCTGCTCAGGGGAACCCACGCTATGAGCAAGGGTTTCCTCACACACTTGACATATGAATGTCTCAATCATGTTTAGATTTGGGTAAGGTGGAGCCATATGAATCATATTTTCCAAAAAACTTGTCCTAACTCGGGAGGAGGGATAATTGAGCAAAGTTTCAATAAGTGAGACAACTCCTGAATCGCGAATGAAATCACGGGTAAACTGAGAAGCAGTCCTCATACCCATTGCAATCTTAGATATTTCATGAATGAAAGGATCTCGAATTTTGTCCATTAATAGAAGGAGTTCTTCAAACTCTTCAGGACCAATTTTAAGCTCACACTGTATGCAGCTGCAGGACCAACTCTCAGGCTCTGCACTCTCCCTGGTCCTAAGATGCTCTCGAATTTCCCTGACTGACCGGTAGGATGGATCATATTGAAATGGGAACTCAGGGTCAGGCTGATCAGGCTGAAGCAAAGATTCCTGCTCTTCCCCTCCTGGGGTAACTTCCACATTCTTGGGCTTTCCCTCAAACATTTCAGAGTATACGGATGCTGCTTCTTCAGGAATTCTAAAGGGGCTTGGGGATGGGAAGCCAATCCCATGACAAGGACCAGGTTTGAATTCAACAGTGACCTCTTCCCAGGTTTGGGGCCTGGATGATACATTAACTTCCTCCTCAGCTGTATCTCTGAACCTGGGGCTAGCCTTGTACACAGGATGGGGATTTAAGTCAAAGCAGGCCTCATCCCTGTCCCAGAACCAGGACCCAAATATGGCATCTTCTTCAGACTCTGGCCTGGTCTCTTCTCTGGCCACAGCACCCAAACTGGACTTCTCCTCCGCCCAGAACAAGGATCCACCAATGGCCCCCTCCTCAGCCCCTGGCTCAGATTCACAAATGGCTGAAGCCCCAGCCTCCATACTGACCTCTTTCTCTGCCCAGAACCAGGACCCAATAATGACTTCCTCCTCAAACCTGGGCTCTTGTTTGACCCTGTCACTGTTATTAACATCTTTCTGGGCCCTGGGCTTCAAGACAGTATTAGACTCTTCCTTGTCTCTGGGCCTGAATCTACTATTGGCCTCTTCTCCAGGCAAAAACCAAGACTCTTTATAGTACTCGTCTTCAGACTCAGATTCAAAAAAGTCCTCTCTCTTTGTCCTGAGCTTGGACCTCATATTTGCCTCATCCCTGACTCTGGGCCTGAACAAATTATTGGTATTTTCTCCAGCCCACAAGCAGAATGGGTTGCCAGACTCTTCCTCAGACCCAGACCAGGAATCAATATAGGGTTCTTGCTTGAATCTGGGCCTGGATCTGGGATTAGGCTGATGTTTGGCCCTGTGCCTGGACCTGGTATTGGCCTCTTCCCTAGGCCATGATCTGATACTGGCCTCTTCTCCAGCCCAGAAAGAGGACATTGTAGAGGTCTCATCTGCTGACCAGAATCCAGACTCATTAGAGGCCTCCTCTCTGGCCCTGGACCTGGGATAGCACCAAGACCCCATATTAGTTTCCTCCCCTGATCCAAACCAGGGTTGGATTCCTGTCTGAACCTGGGAGCCAGGAAAGGTCTCAGTGTCTACACTGACCAGTTCCCTATCCACAGATAGGGCCATAGGTTTAGCAGCTGACCCAGACTCAGTATTGACCAGTGGCCAGGTTACTGCATTGGTCTGAGACACGCCCTCTGCTTGTGACATTGCCTCAGCCCCAAACTCAGTCTGGGCCCAAGCCTGGGCTTCATCCTTGGGCCTTGCCCCAGGGATTGCCTTGGCTTCAGTCTTAGGACGTGCCCCACCTACTGCCCTGGCTTCAGTTTTGGGTCTTGTCCCTGCCATTGCCTGGGATTCAGTTTTGGGCCTTGCCCCGGCCATTGTCTGGGACTCAGCTTTGGGTCTTGCCCCAGCCATTGCCTGGGACTCAGTTTTAGGCCTTGCCCCAGCCACTGCCTTAGACTCGGTTTTGGGCCTTGCCCCAGCCATAGCCTTGGACTCAGTTTTAGGCCTTGCCCCAGGTGTGGCCTGGGTCCTAACCTTGGGTCTGACCACCATTGGGACTTCATTCTCTCTCTCAGCCCCACCCCCAACCTCTTCTCCAGGCTTCTTTTCAGGCTTGGCCTGGACACCAGGCTCAATCTCAGCCCCAGTCATAGTACAAGTTACAGAGGAGTCCTGATTAAATACCACTATCCCAGTCTCAGCCTCTACCACAGATCTGTCACAGTTTTCTATCTTCACACTCTAATCTTTCGATGATTCAGGTGATACAGTTGGAAACAAAAGTTAGAGTCAATCACCAGTCCAGCAGTCAATCAGCCTCCTTTCCAATCCCAGTCTCAGCCAATATTACAGACAGAGTGCAGAAGAAGCACAACCAAGCTGGGAGAGGATGGATGGTTCCAGGGTGGGTGCACACCTGTTGAGGGTGGTGGTTAGCAGCAATTCCACCACCACCAGAGATGCCACTGGAGATCAATCTAGGAATCGAGAACGACATGCGGCTTTGAGTCTCTTCCAACTGTGTCACTCCATGCAAAGACCCACACACAGAGACTGGACCTTGAATGCTTCGTGGGAGAGTTAGGCTCTCAGAAAATCTCTCTGTTATCCTCATTTCACCCCACACCCTTTACCCCCAGAGCTGTCACATTGCTTTGCTTGCTACAACACAGGTGCGAAAATGGTGGGAAAGTATCTCGGCAATGGGAGAGGCTGAGGCCCTCAGACCAGACCCTAATCACCCTTGGACCTGTGCTGGTCTTCTCTACCCCACCCAAAAATTGTACCCATTCTCATACCTGCACTGTTGTGGTGCAATTTTCCTCTCCTTGCTTTGTTCCAGTGGTATTAAGCCTTAAGCAAACAGCAAGCCATCCTATGGATAAGTAAACATACAGGAGAAATGAAGTCTGAGTGCTTGGTTGACAGGCAGACACCCTGATCCCTGATGCAACTATCTCTTTCTGTTTAAGTATCTAATTTGTCTGATGTTTCCTGTCGCTTGATTCCTGCTCTCAGGTCTTCTCTGCCCATTCACAGCCCAATCCACACCTACCCCAATAGTCCTAATACTCCTGCAGGAAATGAGCAACGGGTTCTGCAGCAGTGTGCAAATCTGAAAGAGAGTAAGACATGTGAATCAAAGACACCCAACTGGATCAAAAACACCTGTCAATCTTCCTCTCTAGCTGCCCCTTGCATTGCCCCACTTTGCACAAACCTCCAGAGATTTAAGGCAGTCTTTTCCTTCTTTCCTTCTTTGCAAAAGTAACCAGCCTTAAAGCAGACCTATGGGCCAAAGATAAAAAGGTTAAGACAATCAGAAGACCATGGTAGCAACTAAGCGCCTGATGGACAGACCAACATCAAGGATAGGAATCCATATACTGCCTTTCAATATTCAGAGTCCTCTTAGTAGAATATTCTCATTTTATCTTGGCCCTCTATTTCAGCATTCCAGATAACAAACATCTCCTCTTGACGTCATATTTTTCGCATTGCTCCCTTCTCCAATTCTGAGGATTCACCACTAGGTGCACCACATCCCTTTGCCTTGCGCAGCATAAATTGGGGGAAGGGCGCCCGCATATTCTAGAAAACAGGTTGTGCGGTGGTACTTGTATTTACGACTTCTGTCCCACCCTCACCTCCCAGTCCATCTTTTCCACCCCCAATTTTGGATGGAGGTGAGGGAGGAAGGCCAGGAAGTGTGGAGAAACAGGGTAGAGAGGAGACTTTTAGGAGGTATTCCCGGATGCCTGACCTGCTCTGGTCGCAGTCACCCCATCCCGATTCGTGTGTCCAGTCAATGGCTGCTGCCCACCCTCCCCCCCATCCCCACACAACGTCAGAAATACAGGCCGTTTTCCCGTCCCTAGTTTTTCTCAAGCCTCTCCTCTACAGATGCACGCCGTGACCTGAAATCGCCAGACCTACCGCGCACACAGGACACCCCGGCATCAAAGAGGCGCCTGTGGGAAGGGACAGCACCCGGCACGCGGGGTCCGACAAACCCCTTTCCAGAATCAGGGACCGGGCGGGCGGCCCCCCGCGCCCGCCCGCTCGGCACCCGGCTCCGACCGCCACCCCCGGCGGCCTCCCCGACGCCCCCACCCCGGCTCCCCTCCGCCATTTCGCCCGCAGCAGCCTCCCCCACAGCCCTCTCCTGGCACAAGCACCGTCGACGGCGGGGCGCGGGAGTCCAGAAAGCCCGCCGGGGAGCGGCCGCGCCGTTCGCCTCCCCAGGATCCGAGGGAAGCCCTGCGGCCAAGACCTCGCGCCCTGGACCCGGTCCGCGCCGGTCGCCGCCTCCTCAGCGCCAGGGGTCCACCGACGCTGCGCACCTCTCTCAGGGACCCGCTCCGACCCGGTTGCCTCCCCCTCGTCAGGCTGCCAGGGTCCGCGGGGCAGGGTGTGAGCCGGTCGTCGCCCCCGAGACACCCCCACTTGCCTTCGCAGGCGCAGGGTCCCGATGGTCGGCCTCCCCCTCCTGTCGCAGCTCCTCACTCGGATTCCCACCGCTCGCCGTGCGGACAGAACGGCAAAGAGGCGTCCCGCCCCCCGCGCGGCTGCGCCAAACCGGGCAGGGGCTGCGAAGGCTGCGGCACCAACAGCTCGCGGCGAGGGTGTCGGGAAGGGGGCGGAGGGATACGGCACGAATGGGCTCGACGCCCCCTCCCAGGCCCACCGTAGTTCCGACCCAGAAAGGGGCGGGGCCGGGAGGAGTCCCGGCCTCAGGGGCGGGGCCACGCCGGCCCTCCACCGCCCCCCGTCGGGCAACCACCCTCCCCGCCCCGCACACTTCTGGCACCGCAGCGTGTGGGGCCGGCGGGCGGTGGGGGCCGGGGTTGGGAGGGTAGGGAGGGGCTGCGCTGGAGGGAGCAGCGGATGGATACAGATCGTCCCGGGGGGAGGGTGTGTGTGTCTGTGTGTGTAGAGGACTGCTCGGAGTCCGCCCCCCTACCTTCCCCCATCGCGCCCGCCATCCTCACTGGGCGCCAGTGGCAGAGGAGCTGTGAGGACGGCCCTCCCCGGGTCTGCTTTCCACCTTCTGGGGCCGCGGGCGGGAGGAAGGTGGTGGGAGGCGGCGCCCGTGGAGGCCGAGCCACTGCCTCTCTTCTAAGGGAAGGCAGCCCTAGATAGACCTCTGGCCTGAGGAAACAAACCACCTGTCTGCGCCAGTGTCGTCATCCTCTCTGCCACACTGCCATTTTCTCAGTCGCAGTGGTAGCACGGTAGCACAGTTTGCCATTTCGCCGCCCCCACAGTTGCCCAGGAAAGAGGGCCTTTCTCTCTCAGGACCCGCACCGGCTCAGACAGTCCTCCCTGTCTCTCATCCCATAGCCACGTGTCAGGCACCAGGTAGGGCCGGTCCTGGCTTCTCTCCCCGGGTTCTGTCAGGTCTTCTCTTGCAGTTGCCTCCAAGCGCTCATCATCTTTGGCAGGGTGGGAATGTGGCAGGGATTAGAACCAACTGGGATCTCACACACTTGCCATACACACCAGTCTACTTTCCCCAGCCATTCTTTGGAGAAGGCCCCACCAGGCACCCACTTCCCCAAGACAGAAACCTGCTGGCCCTTGAATCCTCTGATTCCTGCACTCCCATATCCTTCCTGTAGTCTCCAGCCCCTCCTTTCTGTGCTCCATGGGGCAAACAGCAACCCTGGTTAAGCACACCTGTGGTTGAGCACAAACCTGCTGGCACTGTTGCCCGTTTTAAAACCCACCTAAATGGCACGCTCGCTGTGGTAAGCTGAATAAAGGTCCCCCAAAGATGTTCACGTCCTGTTCTCCAGAACCTGTAAATATGTGATGTTACATGGCAAAGGAGAATTACGGTTGCAGATGGAATTAAGATTGCCAATCAGCTGAATGTAAAGTAAGATTACACTGCTGTATCTTGGCCAATGCCATGGCAAGGCTACTTTAAATGTGGAAGAGGCAGGCAGAAGAGTCCGTGTCACAGTGAAGTTGCATGAGAAAGACGCCACAAGTGGACGGGATATCACTAGTTTTGAAGATGGAAGGAAGCCAGAGGCCAAGGACTGCAGGCAGACCCAGAAGTTGGAAAAGGCAAGGAGACAGATTCTTCCTAGAACCCCTTGGAAGAATGAAGTCCTCCTATCACCTTTATTTCAGACCAGAGAGACCCTTTTCCTATTTCCAACCTTCAGGACTGTAAGATAATATTTTATTGTTTTTGTTTTTTTAAGCCAGCAAGATTGTGGTAATTTGTTACAGCAGCAGTGGGAACCGAATTCACTCACCATCCTGATAAAGTCCATTCCCCTTCACTTTCTTGAATTGGGCTTCAGCCCCTGGGAGGATCAGTTTGGGCGCTCATCTCTCACCACTATAACCACCCTCTTAAGCGCCTTCTCTCTTTTCTAAAGAAGAGAGATTTTGCAATCATCTTTGAGGTTCGTCTTGGAGAAAGTCCCTATTTACTGAATATCATGGATGCTTACCAGGATGAAAAGGGAACCTTATTCTTACCATGAATTTTCATATCAGCTTTTGTTATTAGATATTTATTATAACTGTACAATATTTAGGTGATAGAGAAAAAATCTAGAGATGATTCTATACTATATCTAGAGACAACAGATGTCAGTTTTCAGAGGAAAGTCTTTCACTGTGCTCTTTCAATGGCCTCAGCTGAATTGTGGATTTTCTTTGTTCCAAAGTATACTCTCTTGGGTGAATGCCAGGGTGGAAGAAGGGAGTCTGAGCTCTTCTGGGATCTGTGCGTGTGCATGAATCTCTTTGCCTCTCTGAACTGTTCCTTCCCCTTCTGAAAGTGTCTGGTGCCTTTTATTCATTCAACAAATATATATGAGTATCTACTTTGTCCTAGGCACAAACAAAAAAGAAAGAAATCTCTGTTCTCGTGGAGGTGACATTTATTTGTAATTTCATTCTTATTAATTTCTTGTCTAAAAATTTACAGATTTATCCAAAATCATACCAGCAATCTTATCTGATAATTCTGGATATTGTGAAATCTTGATTCCAAGATACTTTCTGACAGAGGAGTGAATCTACCACTAGCTGACAGATTATACTGTGAGATTTTGAAATACCTGTTGGACAATTTATTGTTAATTCATTTAGAGAACAGACACTACGACTCATTAACATTTATTGAACTGAGAAAATTCCTATTTTAAGCTCTTTATGTGTATTAGCTCACAAAACTATTTGACATTATGGACTACTATCAAAATAATCTATTACCTTCATGTAACAGGGAAGGAAACCAGCTCGGATGAGTTGTTTCATCTTTAAAGTCAGAGGGAAAAATAAAAGATTAAAATATTAAAAGGATGCTGACCTATGTCTGTCTGACTGGTAGGCACTATTTACTTCATCCTAAAATGGATTCCAGTCTAATAGATTCTGATGGCCAAGGTTCCGCTCTCCTGGTGCCTCCACCAGACCTGTGTAACCCTTACTTACCCCTGAAATGTAAATCTCAGAACCAAATAACCTCCAAGCATTAAGCCCAGGATACAGATGCAGCTGTGCTATATCATACCTACAGCTCTGCCCCTGACCCCACCCCACCTCCTACATACTTATGCACGTGAACTTTCACACTAGCATATTCCTTGCCTATGCAACACACATGATCTACTCCTCTTCCCTCTTAATCACCATGGACACAGACCTGTTTTTGTCTATTAAGCTTAACTTGGCTATATTCTGTTGTTTTAATTTGCAATTCCATAATGACATAGGATGTTGAGCATATTTTCATATGCTTATTTGCCATCTGTAGATCTTTTTTGGTCAATTATCTGTTCAGATCATTGACCTTTTTTTTAAATGAGATTGACTGTTTTCTTATTGTTAAATTTTAAGGGTTCTTTGTATATTTTGGATACCAGTCTTCTATCAGATGTTTTGCAAAGTTTTCTTCTCAATCTCCACTTGTCTTTTCATTCTACTAATAGAGTATTTTGCAGAGAAGGTTTATTTTTAATGAAGTCCATCTTACCAATATTTTCTTTCATGGTTCACACTTTTGATGTTGTATCTACAAAGTCCTTGCCAAACACAAAATTACCTAGATCTTTTACTATGTTGTCTTCTAGGAGTTTTATAGTTTTGCCTTTTACATGTAAGTCTATGATCCATTTTAAGTTAATATTACTGAAAGATGTAATGTATGAGTCTAGATTTTCTTTGCATGTAGATGACCAGTCGTTCTAGCATCATCTGTTGAAATGATTATCCTTTCTGCATTGAATTACCTTTGCTTATCTATCAACAACTGGTTGAATATATTTGTGTGGGTCTATTTCCGGTCTCTCTCTTCTGTTGCATTGATCTATTTGTCTTTTCTTTTGCCAATACCACACTGTCTGGATTACTGTGGCTTTATGGAAAATATTGAATTTGGGTAATGTCAGTCCTCTGATGTTCTTCTCCTTCAATATTTGCTATTCTTGGTGTTTTGCCTTTCAATATAAACTTTATAATCTGTTTGCTGATATCCATAAGATAACTTGCAGGGATCTTGATTGGGATTGCATGGAACCTATAAGTTGGGAAGAACTGACATCTTGACAATATTGAGTTTTCCTATCCTTGCACATGAAATAGCTCCACATTTATTTAGATCTTTGATTTCTTTCATCAGTGTTTTGTAGTTTTCCTCATATAAGTATTGTACATACTTTGTTAGATTATGCCTAAATATTTCATTTTTGGTGCTAATATAAATGGTATTGTTTTTAATGTCAAATTCCATTTTTTCAATGCTGGTATATAAGAAAATTTGAATTCTGTATATTAACCTCGTATCTGGCAACAGTGCTATAATTGCTTATTAGTTCCAGGGGTTTTTTGTTGATTCTTTGAGATTCCTACAGATATGATCATGTCATCTGTGAACAAGTACAGTTTTAATTCTTCCTTCCCCATCTGTATATTTTAATTTCTTTTTCTTCTCTTATTGCAATAGCTAGGATGTCCTGTGTGATATTAAACAGGAATGATGAGTGGGGACATCCTCTCCTTGTTCCTAATCTTAGCAGAAAAGCATCTAGTTGCTCAGCCTTGTGATGTTAGCTGTAGGTTTTTTTGTAGATGTTCTTCATTAAGTTTAAGGAGTTTCCTCTATTCCTAGTTTTCTCACTTTTTATCATGAATGGGTGTTCAATTTTGCCAAATGCTTTTTCCACTCTAAATGATCATATTTTTCTTCTTTAGCCTTTGATGTGATGGATTACATTAATTGATTTTCAAAAGTTGAACCAGTATTGTATACTTGGAATAAATTCCACTAGGTTGTGGTGTATAATTCTTTTTATACATTGTTGGGTTTTATTGGCTAACATTTTGTGAGGATTTTTATACCTATGTGCATGAAAGATACTGGCCTGCAATTTTTCCTTTTTGTAATGTATGTGCTTGGTTTGGGTCCTAGGTTAATGCTGTTCTCATAGAATTTGGGGGGGGCGGATTATTCCCTCAACTTCTATTTTCTTTAAGTGATTGTGTAAAATTGGTATAATTTCTTCATTGAGTGTTTGATATAATTCACCAGTGAACCTGAGTCTGGTGTTTTCTCTTTTGTAAGGTTAATCATTGATTCAATTTCTTTAATAGTTATAGGTATATGCAGAGTACCTATTGATCCTTGTGTCAATTTTGGTAGATTGTGTCTTTCAAGAAATTGTAATTCTTCTAGGTTGTCAATGTTTTGGGACAAAGTTGTTCATAATATTCCTTTATTATCCTTTTAAGGTCCATGGGAACATTTCTGGTGTTAGCAATTTGTGTCTTTTCTCCCTTTTCTTTTTTTTTTTTTTTTTTTAAATTTATTTATTTATTTATATTTATTTATGGCTGTGTTGGGTCTTCGTTTCTGTGCAAGGGCTTTCTCTAGTTGCGACGAGTGGGGGCCATTCTTCATCGCGGTGCACGGGCCTCTCACTGTCGCGGCCTCTCCTGTTGCTGAGCACAGGCTCCAGACGCGCAGACTCAGTAGTTGTGGCTCACGGGCTCAGTTGCTCCGCGGCATGTGGGATCTTCCCAGACCAGGGCTCGAACCCGTGTCTCCTGCATTGGCAGGCAGATTCTCAACCACTGCGCCACCAGGGAAGCCCTCTCCCTTTTCTTAGTTAACTTGGCTAGAGGCATATAAATTTTATTAATCTTTCAAAGAACCAACTTTTGGTTTTATTGAATTTCTCTATTGATTTCCTGTTTTTAATAGCACTTATTTCTGCTCTAATTTTTAAAATCTCTTTTCTTCTGCTTACTTTGGATTTAATTTGCTCTTCTTTCTCTAGTGGCTAAGGTGGAAACTTCAGTTATTAATTTTAGATGGTTTTTCCTTTCTAATACATTCATTCAATGCTATAAATTTCCCTCTAAACATCCCATAACTTTGATAAATTTTCACAATTTTTTTTAGAATATTTAAAAAATTTCTCTTGAGAGTTCTTTGACCCACGTGCTATTTAGAAGTGTGTTGGTTAATCTCCAAGTGTTTTAGGGTTTCCAGTTATTTTTCTGTAATTAGTGTTTAATTTCATTGTGATCTGAGAGCACGGTTTGAATGATGTCTATTCTTTAAAAAATTTTAAGGTATATTTTATATCCCAGGATGTGGTCTATCTTGCTGAATGTTCCATGTGAGCTTGAGAAGAATCTGTATTCTGCTGTTTTGGATGAACAAAACAGAATACACAAAAATTTATAAGTATTAACTAGGTACTGTTGATTGATGGTGCTGTTCAATTCAAGTTTGTTTTTACTGATTTTTCTACCTTCTGAGTCTGTCAATTACTGATAGAGTGGTGTTGAAGTCTCCCACTATAATAGTGGATTTGTCTTTTTTCCTTCAATTCTGTCAGTTTTTGCCCTATGTATTTCTGTACTTTTTTGTCAGGTGCGTACACATTAAGGATTGTTATGTCTTCTTTGAGAACTGGGCCACTTATCAGTATGTAATTCCCCCTTTCTCCTGGTAATGTTCCACGCTCTGCATCCTGCTTTATCTGAAATTAATAGAGCTACTCTGGCTTTCACTTGTTTAATGTAAATTTGTTTAATGATGGTATTTCTTTCTCCATCCCTTTATTTTTAATCTATTGGTGTCTTTAAAGTAGGTTTCTTTTAGACTACATGTAGCTGGATCTTATTTATTTAATCCACCCTGACAGTCTATCTTTTTTGATTGGTGTTAGACCACTGACATCTATGATCATTGATACAGCTGGATAAATACCTACCATATTTGTTACTGTTTTCCATATGTTGCCCTTTTTCTTTTTTTGTCTTATCTTTTTCTGCCTTCTCTGTTTTGAATGTACATTTTATATGATATCATTTCTCTCTTCTCTTAGCATATAAATGATACTTCTAATTTTACTTTTCTAGTGGTTGCCCTAGAGTTTGCAATATTCAAGGCCACTTTCAAATAACACCATACTGTTTCACAGGTAGTGCAAGTACTTTACAACAGAGTATTTCCAATTCCTCCCTCTTATCCGTGATAACATTGCTGTCATTCATTTCACTTATCTATAAGCTGTAATCACCACATACACTGTTGATATGCTTATTTTGAACAAACTGTAATCTGTTAAATCAACTAAGAATAAAAAGACTTCATTTCACCTTCATTTATTCCTTCTCTAACACTCTTCCTTTTTTCAATAGATATGAATTTTTGATCTATATAATTTTCCTTCTCTCTGAAGAATTTTGTTTAACATCCCCTGCAGGACAAGTCTACTGGGGACAAATTCTCTCAATATTTGTTTGTCTGAGAATGTCTTTATTTCTCCTTCACTTTCAAAGAATAATTTTACTGAATACAGAATTCTAGATTGGTAATTTTTTTCCTTCAACACTTTAAACATTTCTCTCCACTCTCTTCTGCTTGTATGGTCTCTGAAGAGAAATCTGATGTAATTCTTACTCCTGCTCCTCTATAGGTAATGTGGTAGGTTTCTCTGGCTTTTTTCAATATTTTCTCTTTGTCTTTGATGTTCTCCCATCTGAATATAATAGCCTAGGTATAGATATTCTGGTTTTTATCCTGCTTCATGTTCTCTGAGCTTCCTAGATCTATGGTTTGAAGTGTGTCATTAATTTTGGAAACTTCTCAGCCATCATTACTCAAATATTTCATCTGTTTCTCTCTTTTCTGTCTTTGTGGTATTTCTATTACATGTATGTTACACCTTTTGTAACTGTCCCACAGTTTGTGGATATTTTGTTCTGTCTTTTTCACTTTTTATCTCTTTGTATTCTCTTTCGGAAGTTTCTACTGACATTTCTTCAAGCTCATTGATTTATTCTCAGCCATGTTCAGTCTATTGAGGAGCCCATCAAAAACATTCTTCATTTCCTTTACACTGTTTTTGATTTCTAGCATTCACTTTTTGATTCTTTCTTAGGGTTTACAGCTCTGTGTTTATATTACCATCTGTTTTTGCATGTTGTCCACTTTTTCCATTAGAGCACCTAGCATATTAACCATAGTTGTTTTAAATTCCTGGTCTAATTCCAAAATTTCTGCCATATCTGGATCTGTTTCTGATGCTTGCTCTGTCTCTTGATACTGGTGTGCTGGGGTTTTTTGTTTGTTCGTTTGTTTTGTTTTTGTGAGTTTTTTTGGCTTTTAGTATGCCTTGTAATTTTTTGTTAAAAGGTAGACAACATGGGTTAAAGAAACTGAGGTAAATAGGCTGTTAGCGTGAGGTTTTATGTTTATCTGGCTAGGAGTTAGGCTGTGTACACTGTTTGCTATAGCTCTATGTGTCAGAGGCTAAATATTCTGTTGTCCTTGTTTTAGTTTCTCCTGTTGTCTTTGGGTTTCCCTAGAGACTTTTAAAAACAGAAATGTGACCTTGCTGAGGCTGGGAAGGCATCTTGGTACTGTACGTGATACAAATGATGCCCTTACAAGGATATCACATCTAGCTTTTATCTTAATATTTAGAAAGGAATGTGCAAACATCACAGAACCATGTTTCCCAAATATTATTCCATTGAACATGAGGCCATCAGGATATTAAGGGGCATTCCATTTTTCAACGTGGTCTAATGAAACTGGGAAATGTTTTTATAGAAGACCCTGAAATATTTTGATTAAAATGATGTGAAAGACCTATGAGTAGAGTTTAAAAGAGAAGAGATTTTTTTAGGAGTAAAATAAAGCTGAGGGGAGATGTAAGTAGTTGGAGGGTTATTATAAGCTAGATATACCACAGCTGCCTTATCTCCATAAAGTCAGAAGTTGACATACTGCAGCAAGAGAGAGATGGGTTAGAAATGGACTGCATAGTGAGGGTGTGAGAGAAAAATATTAACTTATTATTGTAAGAGAGCATATCATCTTCAACTCTGGACACATGATAGGAAAGGCAAAAAACCATTTAAGGATGATTTATGTGTCTTGCTGCCTGAAGCTGCCAGGAAGGTAACTCTGAATTTCTTTCTCACTCCAGAATTCCATGGCCCTAGTCCTGTAGGTCCTAGGATGCGGGGTAGAGACGTTTTCTTAAAGAAGGTCTGAGATGTACACTTCCTTCAGCTTTAATCTGCTCTTATTATACATGAGCCTTATTGATGTGGTTGGAAGGTGTGGGGGGAATGGGAAACATTCTATGGTTCTATTATTTGGTCTCAGTGTTTCAGTGAGCCTTTGTCCCTGGTTTGTGACATTCACAAGTGCTTCTCAGTTTTTTTTCTTTTTTAGGTGAGACAGGAGGTCTATAGGGGGCTAGAGTTGTGTATTTTCCTCTAGTCTGTGAACTCACAAATGTTTCTTACCTTTTTTTTCCTCCCAAGGCAAGATAAGAAATGCTAGATGGGGCTGGAATTGAAAAAAAAGCCTTTCCCCTGGTGGGATAAGGCTCTAGTAGTTTTTTCCCATTCAGAGCAGGCAGTTGTCATGGAGAATGCTCTGAGTGTATTTCAAAATGTTTGCTCTTCCCATCCCTCTGCTGTATCCATGAGGGAATACTTCTTGGCTCTTCACCATGAGAACTGAGTGGTTTTCCTGGAGGTCAAATCCACAAAAGCTCCTGTAAGACTGTGACACACAGAATTTCTCACTCCCTTGATGGTCCACACTCAGCCTCCAGCAATTTATCAAAATTACCATTCAAGTGTTCCTACCAGTTTTGGCTCCAGTGGATTCTACTCCAGGTAAGCAGATCTCAACTGTGATTCTGAATTTGTCTGTTTCTCCAGATTTTGTAGTGGTGATTTGGCCTATGATCTTAGTTATCTGATGGGTCCAAGAAAAGCCAGGTATTTTCACATTTTTCTTGTTGTGACTTTGGGAGTCACGACTTCCAGGCTCTTTATATATTGTAACTGAAACCAAAATTTTGGATGGAAGACTTAATTTATGCTGTTTGAGGATGTGTTGACAGCTATTTCCCCTCAAGTCTCTGTATACCCTTTAACTCATTTCTCTTCCTTATTCAAGTACTTACTCAAATTGACCACTGAATAAGTGTTACTACGCCACCATAAAGGAAGTGACAGAAGGTGATTGTAATTTTTCTTTTTTTACAACTAAGAGTTATTTAACAGAAATTATTTGAACCAGGAATTCTACTTCTAGGAGTATGCCCTAAGGAAATAGTTAAGGATGTGCAAGCCAGTTTAGCTACAAGTGTATCAGTCCTCTGCTATCCCTTCAACGATGGGATGACTGTAGAGAAGAGAAATATCACAGAGGGAGTGCACTGAAGGCATAGATGGAAACAGAAAAACTGAGACAAGTGGTCTAGACAGCAGCAAACACAAACACCTACACGATCCACAGATCTGTTTTTCAAGATCTGTTCTCAGTATTCTGGAATTCACCCAGGTGATCATGTGGGGTAGAAAAGGGCAAAAACAATAACTTGACTGAAATAAATAAAAACACACAGGTGAAATGTACCATTTAGTGGCAGAAATTTACTACGGGAATGTTCATCACAGAATTGTTTTTAATAGGAAAAAATAGAGATAACCTAAATATATGAGTATAGGAAATTTGTTAATTATGGCAAGCTCGGTAGATGGGATTCTATGCCAACAATAAATGGAAGTGTCTGTTTCAGAAACACCTTGTCAGCATTGGGCTTTATCCAACTTTTATTTTTGTCAATATGCTGGGTAAAAAATGGAATACTATTATTTTGATTTGTATTTCTACAATTGTGCAGGAGCATATCAGGGCATACTACATTAAAGTAGCAGTAACAAATGACCCTCAAATCTCAGTAACTTAAAGCAACAAAAATGTATTTCTTGTTCATACTACATACCCAACACAGGTTGGTTGGGGCTACACTTACTAAGATTAAAGTGATGGAACAGTCACTATATGGAACATTGCTGGTTACCATGGAATAGGAAAAGACAGATCATGACAAATCACACAGTGGCTATTAAAATTTTACCCCCCAAACTGACAAAAATTTTTCTGTTATGTTCCACTAATTAAAGCAAGTTATATGGCCATAGCTGTGTTCAAAAGGAATGGGGAAGTGCAAGACTAAGTGTCTGAAAATTACACAGAAGGAAATCTTGGTTAGATTGCCATATATGTTCTAACTAGTGTTTCTAGTATATGCTATCTTTTCACTTGTTTATGGTAATTTACAACAGCTTTATTGAGATACAGTCTACTTACCATACAATTCACCAATTTAAAGTGTACGATTCAATGGCATTTAATAGGTTCAGAATTGTGAATGCATCATCAAAATCAATTTTGGAACATTTTCATTAGCCCAAGAATATACCCTGTAGCCCTTAGCTATCAGACTCCTTGCCCCTATTCCTAAACCAGAGACAACAACGAATCTGCTTTCTGTCTCTGTAAATTGGCCTTTTCTGGACATTTCATATAAATGGAATCATGTGATATGTGGTCCTTACTAGCTTCTTTCACTTATCACTTGTAACATGTATCAGTACGTCATTGTTTTATTGCTGAAAATTATCCCATGATATAAACAGGCCACATTTTATTTATCCATTTATCAGCGATGGATATTTGGGTTGTTTCCACTTATTGACTATTATGAATAATGCTGTTATGAACACTTGTGTTCAACATTTTGTTTGGACATATGTTTTCATTTCTCTTAGATGTATACCCAGGAGTAGAATTGATGGAACATATGGTCACCTTTTGAAGTTACTGTTTCCCAAAACAACCACACCACTTTACATTCCCACCAGCAGGGTATGAGGATTCCAATATCTCCCTATACTTTCTAGCAGCTTTTATTATCTGTCTTTAGTATTATAGTCATCCTAGTGGGTGTGAAATGGTACCTAATTGTGGTTTTGATTTTCCTAATGGCTGATGATGTTGAGCATCTTTTCATGTGCTTATTGGCCACTTTTATATCTTCTTTGGATAAACGTCTATCCAGGTCCTTTGACCATTTAAAAATTGGATTATTTATCTTTTTATTATTGATTTGTACCTTTATTATTGAGTTGGAACCGTTTTTTATACATTTTAGATCCAAGTCCCTTACCAAATGATTTGCAAAATTCTCTCCAATTTTGTGGGTTGGCATTTCATTTACTTGATTGTGCCTTTTGAAGCACAAAAGTTTTTAATTTTGATGATGTCCAGTTTGTCTATTTTTCCTTCTGTTGCTTGTGCTTTTCATGTCATATGTTTGAAACCACTACTTAATCCAAGGTCACATAAATTTATACCTATATTTTATAGTTTTAGGTCTTACATTTAGGACGTTGATCAATTTTGAGTTTTAAAATATGGTGTGAGGTAGGGATCCAAATTCATTCTTTTGCATGTGCTTATCCAGTTGTGCCAGCACCATTTGTTGAAAAGACAATTCTTACCCCATTGTATGGTCCTCGCATCCTTGTCAAAACTCAATAAATATAAAGATTTATTTCTGGACTCTCAATTCTATTCCACTGATATATGTGTGTGTGTGTGTATATGTATGTATGTGTGTATATATATATATATATATATATATATATATATATATATATATATATACTCTATGTCAGTACTGCACAGTCCTGATTATTGTAGCTTTGTAATAAGTATTGAAATCTCACAGTGTAAATCCTCCAACTTTGTTCTTTTTAAAGATTATTTTGGCTATTCTGGATCCCTTGCACTTACATATAAGTTTTAGGAACAGCTTGTGAATGCCTGAAAAAAAACGGAGCTGTAATGTGGTAAGGATTGCATTTAATCCATAGATCAATTTGGCCAGTATTGGTACCTTAACAATACTAAGTTTTCCAATCCATGAACACAGGATGTCCTTCCATTTGTTTAGTTCTCTAATTTCTTTCAACAATGGTTTGTAGGTTTTCAGTGTACAAACCTTACACTTTTTTGGTTAAATTTATTTCTAAGTTTTTTATTCTTTTTAATGGTATTGTAGTTGTTTTTAAAATTTTATTGGTTTGCTCATTACTACTGTATAAAAATACAACTGTGTTTTGTATATTGATATTTTATCATGCGAATTTGCTCAACTTATTGGTTTTAATAGTTTCTTAGTGGATTTCCTAGGATTTTCTAAATATAAGATTAATTCACCTGCAAATGTTTCGGTATTATGAATCATGTCAACATTATCAGTTAACTTTATCAACCTTTTTTTTTAATGCCTCCATTGATTTCTATCTAACCAGCCATGGCATTTTCTCTCACCAAGAATATAAGTAAAAAAAATTCTCCTGGTACTTTTATGTTTCAATATTTGCATTTAAATCTTTGAACTAATTGCAGTTTATTGTGGTGGAATGTATTTTATGTTATTTATCTCCAAATAGGTTGCCACTCTTCCAAATTGTGGTAAAATATACATGACATAATATTTATTACTTTAGTCATTTGTAAGTGTATAATTCAATGGCATTAAATACATTCACAATGTTGTATAATCATCACTACTATTTATACCAAAACATTTTCATCATTCCCAACAGAAACACTATACCCAATAAAAAATAACTCCTCTTTTTCTCCTCCCCTAAGCTCCTGGTAAACACTATTCTACTTTATGTCTCCATAAATATGCCTATTCTAGGTACCTTATACAAGTGGAATACTATAATATTTGTGCTTCTGTGTCTGCCATATTTCACTAAGTATAATGTCTTCAAGGCCAATCCATGGTTTAGTACATACCAAAATTTCATTCCTTCCTATGGTTAAATAAAATTCCATTTTATGTATATACCATATTTTGTGTACCCATTCATCCACCAATGGGCTCTTAGGTTGTTTCCACCTTTTGGCTATTGTGAATAATAATGCTAGAACACTGGTGTATACATATTTCAAGTTACTGCTTTCAATTATTTTGGGTATATAGCCAGGTGTGGGATTGCTGGGTCATATGATAGTTCTATGTTTAACCTTGTGAGAAGCTGACAAACTGTTTTCCACTGCAGCCATGCTATTTTACATTCCCACCAGCAATGCACAAGAGTTCTAGTTTCTCCACATCCTTGCCAATGCTTGCTACTTTAGTTTAAAAAAATTATAGGTATCCTAGTAGGTGTAAACTGGTATCTCGTGGTTTTGATTTGCATTTCACTCATGACTAATGATGCTGAACATTTTTTCACATGCTTATTGGCCATTTGTTATGTTCTCTGGAGACATGTTTTAAGTCCTTTGCCCATTTTTAAATTGGGTTGTTTGCTTTTTTGTTGTTTAGTTTTAGGAGTTCTTTATGTATTATGGATATTAATCACTTTTAAGATATATCATTTCCAAATATTTTCTCCCATTCAGTAGGTTGTCTATCCACTTTCTTGATAGTATCTTTTGATGTACAAAAGTTCTTAATTTTGATGAAGTCCAATGTATGTATTTTGTTGTTGCTGTTGCCTGTGCTGCTTGGTGTCATATCCATGAAACTGTTGTCAAACCTAGTATCATGAAATTTTCTCGAATGTTTTCTTCTGAGAGTTTTACAGGTTTAGCTCTTAAGTTTAGGTCATGGATTCATTTTGAGTTATTTTTTGTATATGGTGTAAGGTAAGGGTCCAACTTAATTGTTCTGCATGTGGATGTCCAGTTTCCCTGCACCATTTATTCAAAAGACTGTCCCTTCTCAATGGAAGGGTCTTGGCATCCCTTGTGGAAAACCAATTGACTATTGATTTTCTGTTTATATCTGGGGTCTCTATTCCATTGGTCTATGTGTCTGTCCTCATGCAACTACCATACTGTTTTTTGTTTTGTTTGTTTGTTTGTTTGTTTATTTATTTATTTATTTATTTATTTTTGGCTGCATTGGGTCTTCATTGCTGCACGTGGGCTTTCCATACTGTTTTAATTACCATAGCTTTGTAGTAAGTTTTGAAGTTGGGAAGTATGAGTCCTCAATTTATTTTTATTTTTCAAGACAGTCATGGCTATTCAAGGCCCCTTCCAATTCCATATGAATCTGAAGATCAGCTTTCACATTTCTGCAAAAAAAGGCTCTTTGAATTTTTATTGCATTGAATCTGTAGATCACTTTGGAAAGCGTTGACATCTTAACAATATTATGTCTTCCTATCATGAACACAGAATGTCTATCCATTTGTTTAGGTCTTCTTTAATTCTTTCAGGAATGTTTTGTAGCTTTCAGCAAGCAAATCTTTCAGCTCCTTGGTTAAATTATTACAAAGTATTTAATTATTTTATATGCTATTGTAAAAGGAATTGCTTTCTTAATTTCCTTTTTGGATAGTTCATTGCTTCTGTATAGAAACACAAGTGATTTTTTTGAGTGTGTTTTGTACCCTGCAACTTTGCTGAGTTGGGATTGTTAGCTCTAATAGCTTCCTTGTGGATTAATTGGGATTTTCTGTATAACAGATCATATCAGCAGTGAATAGTGATAGTTTTACCTCTTCCTTTCCAATTTGTATGTCTTTTCTTTTTCTTGTCTAATAGCTCTGGCTAGAATTTCTAGTACAATGTTGACTTGCAGCAATGAAAGTGGGCAATCATGTCTTATTCTTGATTTTAGGGGAAAATCCTTTAGACTTTCACCATTGAGTATGATGTTAGCTGTGGAATTTTCATAAATACTTGTTATCATGTTGAGAAAATTTCCCTCTATTCCTAGTTTTCTGAGTGTCTTTATTATGAAAGGGTATTGGATTTTGTCAAATGCTTTTTCTGTATCAACTGAGATGATCATTTTGTCTTCTTTCATTTATATTAGTGTGATGTATTACATTGGTTGATTTTCTTATGTTGAAACACCCTTGAATTCCTGGGATAAATCCCATTTGGTTATGCTGAATAATCCTTTTAATATGCTGTTGGATTTGCTCTGCTAATATTTTGTTGAGAATATTGGTATTATAGTTATAAAGGATGTTAGTTTGTAATTTTATTTTCTTGTGCTATCTTTATCTGGCTGTGGTATCAGGGTAATGCTGGCCTCACAGAAAGAGTTTTAGGAAGTGTTCCCTTCTCTTCAGTTATTTTGGAAGAACTTGTGAAGGACTGGTGTTAATTCTTCATTAAATACGTAATAGAATTCACTGGTGAAAGTATCTGGTCCAGGACTTTTATTTGGGGGAGGTTTTTGACTACTGATTCAATCTCTTTATTTGTTTTAGGTATATTGAGTTTTTTTATTATGGTAAAAACCACATAACATAAAATTTAACATCTTAACAATTTTTCAGTGTACAGTTGAATAGGGTTAAGTATATTCACATTATAGTACAAAAGATCTCCAGAACTTTTTCATCTTTCAAACCTGAAACTCTACCCATTAAACAATTCCTCTTTTCCCCTTCCCCTGGCCCATGGAAACCATTATTCTATTTTCTGCAGCTATGATTTGACTACTTTAGAGACCTCATATAAGTGGAATCATATAGTATTTGTCTTTATGTGACTGGCTAATTTCACTTAGCATAATGTCATTAAGGCTATTTCCATATTGAAGCATGTGACAGGATTTCCTTCCTTTTTAGTGCTGAATAAAATTCCATTGTATGCATATACATATTTTGTTTATCCACTCATCCTTCAGTGGACATTTTGGTTGCTTCCACCTCTTGGTTATAGTGAATAGTGCTGAATTCGTTCATTGGTTCTATCAGTGTTTGTGTGTATGTAATTTTTAGCATTTTCTACATATAAGATCAAGCCATCTACAGAGAGAATTTTACTTCTTGCTTTCCAAATTGAATGCCTTTTATTTCTTTTTCTTGCCTAATTCCTCTGGCTAGGACTTCCAATACTATGTTGAATAGAAGTGGTGAGAGTGGGCATCCTTGCCTTGTTGCTGATTTTAGAGGAAAAGCTGTCAGGCTTTCACCACTGAGTGCAATGATAGTTGTAGGCTTTTCACATATGACCTTTATTATGTTGAGGAAGTTTCCTTCTATATTTAGCTTATCGAGTGTTTTTGTCATGAAAAGGAGTTGAATATTTTAAAATTCTTTTTCTGCATTGATTGATATGATCATGTGGTTTGCTTTATAGTTCTATTTTTAACTTATCACGAAATCATCTAATTATTGCAGTTTCATGATAAACACTTACCTATTTTAAATTCAATTTCACATTTTGAATTTAAGGTCTGTTTAAGGTAGTGTTACACTAGAAGAGGAATGAAATAATAAAAGATACTAGTGAAATTCATGGTACACTCTAGTTTTCATGATCACTACCAAATTATGTCTGTGCATTTTGTCACTTTAACCTAGTGCCTTGCATGGTGCTAGTCACAGTGTCACTACTTGATAGAAGATGAGAATTCCTGGGTAGAATCTCTCAGATAGCAGTTCTTCATGCATGGAAGTAATGTCCTCAGTTGGCTAGAAGGGTACACACTCTGAGTACACTTTCTTGTTAACAGTTTTTGCCTTCCCTTTCAGAGTCTAATGACAGCAGCTGATAGGAGAACCTAACCCTTTGCCTTCTTGGTATGATGCAGTCTAGGTTTAGAGAATGTGAGGCAATTCTTGTGACATTTATAAAATTATCCAGAAAGGAGGAAAGCAATTGATATTTAACATTTGGATATGAGCCTTATTAGGTGGACACACTCCCTTCTCATCAGCATCTGCATTTCCCTTTAAAAGCTCCCAGAGCTCCCCATTATTGGTGGTTTAGATGCTGCCTACAGCACTTATTAGTGCTACCAGAAAGCTAAACTGTCACTCACTTTTAAAATATTAATATGAAATAATAAACAGAGGCTAATGTATTAAGCTGTGATAACCATCCCCATAGACATATTTTATCTTGTCACACTTGTCTACCTAATTTCCTAATGAGGTATTTCTAAAAGTGAAAGTGCTGAAGCCAAAAGTTTGGGCCTCCTCTGTTCATTGATACTTACCACAAATTACTCCTGCTTAAAATTCATACCATATTACAGTCCTTACAGCAAGGTATTGGCATGCCTGTAAAATTAAAATTCCTCTAATTTTATGTACTCAATAATTTAAATGAAAAACCTCACCACTGTGAACCTCACCAATAGATGAAAATCAGTATGTTTCTTTCATTACATGTGAATTTAAAGATACTTTTAATACTTTAGTTGGCAATCTTTATCTCTTGTTTTGTGACAAATCTCTTCATGGTCTTTACTCATTTTGAGACAGGAGGTAGATGGGTCCCCCCAGGGTAAGGAATTGGAGATTCGTTCCCTGTGGACCGATACTCCAAGATGAGTATAGCAGGACAATCGAGAGAGGAGGCTAGAAGATAAGAGACCACATATTTCTCATCCTTGAAGTCAAGGAGACCTTCCCGACTAGAAAGCTCCTTGGAGGTCAAAAGGCAAGTGATGCTAAGCTACCCATAGGCCTCTTTGGTGGAATCCATCTTGGCTGAGAGATGCATCCACACACATGGGAGGATCCTGAGATATACCAAATACGTACTCTGAACCAGGCAAATCAAAATGATTGGCCAAAGGAAACCTGGAAGAAATGCCCCATATAAGTGATTTAAACTACCACGAGGGCATGAGTCTCTCTCTGCGTCTGGCCATGTGTCTATCCACGCATATTGTATGCTTTTTCCTCCTAATAAATGCTTTACTTATGTCACTACTTTCCGTCTTTGTGGGAATTCTTTTCTGCAAAGCCAAAGGGCCAGGGCCTTGTAACTGACCAGTGGTCTAGTGGTTAGGGTTTGGCACTTTCACCGCTGCGGCCTGGCTTCGATTCCCGGTGTGGGAACCAAAACCCTGCTTCAAGCCACTGAAGGCCGAGGCCACCCGAGATCATATTTGGTGCCGAAACCCGGGACTTCAAGGTAAACTGCAGGCTTCGCCCAGCTGCGGCTTGAGTCCTCTGACTTTTGCTCTTGCTTTCTTTCTTTCACTCTCCGCTTTGCATTCTTTTCAAGACCTGCAGGGCATAACCTCTGTCCACCTACAGTGTTATGGCTCCCTCCAACATTGGGGGTGGCAGTGGGATTCCCCAGGCCATGCAGATTAAAATAACGCTTGGGTGACGCTGTCCTTTGGGACCTGGTGGAAATGTGATTTCCGACCGTGCAGGAGCCCCAGGGGTCTCTCTCTCTTTCTCTCGCTCTCCCTCTCTCACTGCCCCGTATGGAACACTCCACTACGCTTTTCCTTCCCACCTTACTCACACAAGAAGGTCTCTTTCTCACTTCATATCTCCGTGCCCTTTTAGGGAAGGATTTCCTGGATATCATTCTTAAATGATTCCTGGGCCCTACCACTGCCAAACCCAGTGCTGCTTGTGTCAGACAAAATTGTCAGACAATTCCCAATTCTATCTTAGCTGCCAGACAGGACAAAGGATTTTGGGTTCTTCTGCTGTCTAGTCTCTCACCTCACTCAACACCCGGAAATTTACTATGAGAATTTCTCCATCTCCTGCCCTTCGAGCCTTGAACCCCATGCCACCTTCCATAGTGCTCAACTCCAATTTCTCCAAGGGTTCTTCTTCGCATCTATCAGACCCCCTTTAGTCCAGGCCTTGGCAGCATACACACTGCTACGGACAGCCTATTGGGCTGGCCGCTACCCAGAAGCCCGAATTATAAATTTTGTAGATGCTCAGTCATGAGGAACACACCCCAGCATAGGAAGACATCATAGGACATAAGCTCTATAGCCATGGGATCCCTCCTAAGGAAAGTCCTGGCAACCGGTCTGCACTAGTTCAAATGTCCTCCCCTGGTTATGTGGGGAGACACCTTGGGCAAGGTACCACGGAAGACCAGAGACATCTAGTCAGAAATCGATGAGGGAGTAGAGGATGCTTGAAACCCCATCAGGTTCAAAGGGAATTTGGGGGATGCCCTGAACCCCTTCAGGTTAAAGCCTCCTGGTAAATGTTTCTGGGATGCCGGATTCCATTTCTAGGAGCGCTCTCTTGTTCTCAGTTGCAGGTTACTCAACAGGGCAGGATCCCCCTCCAAGCCAGAAGAAACACCTCTGGAGTGTATCCTTAAGAATTGGAATTTTGGGGGGGGGGCTGCATTGGGTCTTTGTTGCTGTGCGTGGGCTACTCTTTGTTGTGGTGTGTGGGCTTCTCATTCAGTGGCTTCCCTTGTGGAGCATGGGCTCTAGGTGCGCGGGCTTCAGCAGTTGTAGCATGTCAGCTCAGTAGTTGCAGCACACGGGCCCTAGAATGCGCAGGCTTTGGTAGTTGTGGCACGTGGGCTCAGTAGTTGCTGTGCGTGGGTTCTAGGGCATGCAGGCTTCAGTAGTTGTGGCGTGCAGGCTCATTAGTTGTGGCTCATGGGCTCTAGAGCTCAGGCTCAGTAGTTGTGGCGCACGGGCTTAGTTGCTCCATGGCATGTGGGATCTTCCTGGACCAGGTATTGAACCCGTGTCCCCTGCATTGGCAGGCAGACTCCTAACTACTGCACCACCAGGGAAGTCCTAGAATTGGAAATTTTTTAAAATAGAGGGCTAAGAAAGGAAAAACTTAAGTTCTACTGTAACAGTGCCTGGCCTTTGTATAAGTTGGGGAATGGAGAAAAATGGCCTGAAAATGGGTCTCTAAATTATAATACTGTTCTACAATTAGGTCATTATTGCCACAGGATGGGAAAGTGGACAGAGGTTCCCTATATTCAGGCTTTCACGGTCCTTTACCAAAATCCCGCCCTATACAGCTCTTGTAATTCAAAACCTGGGGAACCAGAAAACTCTCCAGACATTTTAGACGATCCCCTTCTAAGCTCTCCCATCTCTCGGGGGGAAACCTAGCTCCTCCTAAGCCTGACAGTTTCCCTACTTCTCCGGAGCCACTTACTTCTCTCGGTCCCTCTGACTGATCCCCAAATCCACCTCCCTATATCCCTCCATACTCTCTGTAACCCAAAGAAAGAGAGACTAGTCCCTCTGGGGTAACTGGCAGTGGAGCTTCCTATCACCCAGGATCAGGGAAATTATGCCCTCTTAGGGAACAACCGACTAGTGGTTATGCCCTGTGGGTCTTGAAAAGAAAGCAAAGCGGAGAGTGAAAGAAAGAAAGCAAGAGCAAAAGTCAGAGGACTCAAGCCGCAGCTGGGCGAAGCCTGCAGTTTACCTTGAAGTCCCGGGTTTCGGCACCAAATATGATCTCGGGTGGCCTCGGCCTTCAGTGGCTTGAAGCAGGGTTTTGGTTCCCACACCGGGAATCGAAGCCAGGCTGCAGCGGTGGAAGTGCCAAACCCTAACCACTAGACCACTGGTCAGTTACAAGGCCCTGGCCCTTCGGCTTTGCAGAAAAGAATTCCCACAAAGACGGAAAGTAGTGACATAAGTAAAGCATTTATTAGGAGGAAAAAGCATACAGTATGCGTGGATAGACACATGGGCAGACGCAGAGAGAGACTCATGCCCTCGTGGTAGTTTAAATCACTTATATGGGGCATTTCTTCCAGGTTTTCTTTGGTCAATCATTTTGATTTGCCTGGTTCAGAGTACGTATTTGGTATATCTCAGGATGCTCCCATGTGTGTGCATGCATCTCTCAGCCAAGATGGATTCCACCAAAGAGGCCTATGGGTAGCTTAGCATCACTTGCCTTTTGACCTCCGAGGAGCTTTCTAGTCAGGAAGGTCTCATTGACTTCGAGAATGAGAAATGTGTGGTCTCTTATCTTCTATCTGGGCAGGGCCCAGCCTCCTCTCTCGATTGTCCTGCTATTCTCATCTTGGAGTATCGGTCCACAGGGAATGAATGTCCAGTTGCTTACCCTGGGGTGACCCATCTACCTCTTGCCTCAATTTTGCTTTAAATATCCTCATACGTTCCTTAAGATTTGTGCTTCCCCCTCCTGGTGCTGAGATGGATACCTAGGTTGGTTAAATCCAAGCATTGTGGTCTTCTCATGAGTTACTGCAAAGCTGCTTCAGGAGGCACTTGTGCATAAGCTCTTGTCAATTACTAATCACTAGTAAGTCAACTAACTGTGGCTGAAGCCTGAAAGATGGTCCTTGACAGAAACTAGTGCCCATCCTTTGTGAAATAATGTCAGGATGGCTACATTCCTCCCTCCCCCGTGCCTTATTATTCAATTGCAATTTATGTCCTGTAAATTGGTACAGTTTTCTTGGTGCCACTTATGAAATTGAATTAAATTGGGGCATTCTATTTAAGTCAGCATTTCCAGTTATAAAAATTTATCCTAATGAAAGAGTAAAGGATGTTCAAAATTAATTAAAATTGTCATCTTTGAAAATCACCAGCTTAATTCATCTGTAATAGCCCAGAATTTAGAAATGGCAGGGGTAGGGCAGCAATAAAGTTGCAAGGGGAAAGAGAAATTCTTTAGACGTCACCAGATATGCAATGTGTGCACGCATGCGCATGCACACACACACACACACAATCATGCATACACACATATATACACAGTTCTATAGGTTCTGTTGTTAAAATCATAAATTTGGGGACAGAAGAAAGATGGCAAATTCGTTAATTCTTTGGTAAGTTGAGTCAAATGATATATATGAAAAATATACTTTAAGAAATAAAAATAACTAAAAGGATGTTAGTATTAGTTTTCTATTGCTCATGTAACAAATTGCCACAGACTGGGTGGCTGAGAACAACAGATATTTATTCTCTCACAATTCTGGAGGGCAGAAATCCAAAATCAGTATAACCAAGCTAAAATCAAGGTGTTGGCAGAACTGTGCCAGAGGCTCTCAGGAACAATCCCTTTCTTGCCTCTTCCAGCATCTGGTGGCTGCCAGCATTCCTTGGCATGCCCCAATCTCTGCCTCTGTAGTCACATTGCCTTCTCTTCTGTGCCTGTCTTCTCCTCTTTTGTGTGAAATATCCCTCTGCATCTCTCTTAAAAAGACATTCTGATTGCATTTAGAGCCATCTCTACTAATCCAGGATAATCTCCCCATCTCAATTTCCATATTCAAATCCCAAAATAACCTTTTTTTTTTTTTTGCCATATAAGATAACATTCACAGGTTCCAGGAATTAAGACATGGATAACTTTCAGGGGGCAACTTTTAGCCTACCACAATGTTCATTGTTGTATATTTTGTTATAGGGAAAACGATAACCATCCTAGATGGTCAACAATATGAATTGGTTCAATCATGTCACAGTCATAGGATAGAATGCTACGTGAGCATTAAAATTAGTTATATTATTAAAATGTAAAATATAAAATAAGTTATATTGCTAACTGAAAATTTTTTCTATCAAACTACACAAAAATTAAAAATACAAAGAACAGCCCATGCTTGCAAAGGTGTGGGGAACTAGACACTAATACATTTTTGGCAGGAATATATTTACAATGTTTGGAAGATTTATTTGAAATAAATAATAAAATATACAATGTTCAGGCTTTTTGGTAAAAGTTTTAGGTCTAGGACATCATGTAGATATATTCCCTCCTCAAGTGCAAATTGTATGGGGAAGGTTGATTACTGTAGCTAGTTTGTAAAAATGGGAAAGAAGCACAATGTCCCTCACCCAGGAACAAATGGAAAACTAGGCAATCTTTAAAAAGAAGAGATTAGATTTGTAACTGCAATAGACCGGCATGATATATTAAGTGAAAAAGCATGTAAAGATAGACTAGATGTATTGCTAATCCAAAAATCAGCCCAAGATATTTTGTATAGGGAGGTAGAAGGAGAGAAGACACAGGGGATGTATGCATCTGTGTTGCTGGAATTAATTTACAACAAATGTTTAACACTTTTGTAGCCAGAAAGAAGTGATTGAGTTAAAAACCTGAAAATATGGATACTATTGTGATGTATATTGACAAGGCTAGTTCTCACCCTCCTGAAGACAGTTTCCTTGTCTACAAAATGGAAAATCTCATAACATTTTCCTGAAGATGTAATGACATAATGTGTTTGTTAGGGTCAACCCAATACAAATTTGATCCCAAGATGTTAATGAAGTTGTGGTAAAATATGTTTATTACTGTTCGGTTGTAAATATTTTATAACCTCCACATTGACTTCTTTAATCCATAGATTATTTTGAAGTGTGCCTAAATTTCAAAACACTTTTTGTTGTTGTTTCTAGTTGTCATTTTGCTATTGATTTCTAACTTTTTTGTATTATGGTCAAAGAATATAATCTATAGAACAACTCTTTGAAATTTGTTGAGATTTGATTTATAAATTTTGTGTGGTCAGTTTCAGTAAATGTTCTAGTTTTGTTCTAAATAATGTATATTCTGGCAATTGTTAGGTGCAGTGTTTTATATGCATGCTTTAAATTAAGCTTATTGTATTGTTGAAACTTCTGTGTCACTTTTTTTTTTTGTTCCATAATCTAACACTTATAATCTTTAAATCTTCCATCATGGTGATGGACGTATCTATTTCTCCATGTAATTCACTGAATATTTATTTATATATTTTGAAATTGTTATTAAGTGATTACAGAATGTAATTGTTATGCATTCCTGATGAATTAGATATTTTATCATTATGAAGTTACCATTTTGATCAATTTCTATTTTTCAGAGTTTAATAAAGCTACACCAGAAATTTTTGTTTAGCTAGCACGACATGTAATTTTTTATACTCTTAGTTTCAATCATTCTGTATCCTAGTTTTAGATATGTTTCTTGCAAACAGGATATGATTAGATTCTTTTTGTATCCAGTCTGAAAATCTTTGTCCTTTGAGTGTTAATCTTGTTACATTTTTGTAACAAATGACCTATTTAAATGTATCTTCCATTTTATTTTGTGCTTTCTACCTTTCTAACCTCATCTACTTTTCTCTCCTCTCTGTCTTATGAATTGACTTGAGTATTTTTCCTCATTCCATGTTTTAAGAATCTGCTACTTCCAAAGTTACCTACTCTATTTCTATTATGTTAGTGGTTACCCTACACATTTTTATAAAAAAATAAAATAAAATGAAGAACTCTTAATGTTCCTCCCAAACTC
Source organism: Balaenoptera musculus (assembly GCF_009873245.2). Classification (NCBI taxonomy): domain Eukaryota; kingdom Metazoa; phylum Chordata; class Mammalia; order Artiodactyla; family Balaenopteridae; genus Balaenoptera; species Balaenoptera musculus. The sequence goes on along the minus strand of NC_045806.1, from coordinate 86,210,493 downwards.
AAAACATTTTAAACTCTAATCACCTCCTCCCAATTCACAATCTTGTATTGTCATTTACTTAATTCTTTACTATGTTCTCATCTTGCAAGACATTCTTTTTAAGCCAATGTTTCTTTAGATTTACACATATTTACCACTTCTGCTGCTTTTCATTCTTACTGCATCATCTCAAAACATCATCCTTTCTGCCCAAAATACAATTTTAAAATTTCTTTTTGTGAACTTACTTTTGGAAAATATCTCTATTACTATTTATCTGAAATGCCTTTATTTCAACCTCATTCTTTTCATTAATTTTTTAATGAACATTTAGAACATACATAAAGATAGAATAAGAAAATAAACACCTATATACAGACCTGGGTTCAATAAATATCTTCTTTTACATAGTTTTGTCTAAACCTTTCAAAGTAAATTATACCATGTCAGCCTAAATAATTTACCATGCATCTTCATAGTATAAGAACATTTTCCTACATAATCAAAATACCATCATTGCTATAATAAGATTAACTATAGTTCCCCATATCTGATTCCCTCCATATTTAAATTTTCCCAGTTGTTCCAAAATGTGGTATACAGCAGTTTTACAAACCAGGTTCCAATCAAGGATCACATACTCTATTAGTTGCTGTTACATTTCTTAAATCTCATTTATCTACAACAGTTTGTCCTGTCGAACTTTTTTCATGACACTGACCTTTTGAAGAGACTGGGCTGATTGTTTTAAATAATGTCCTACATTCAGAATTTGTCTCATTGAATATTTATGACATTGTTTCACTTGTTTTCTATGCCCTATATTTCCTGTTACCTATGAGTTAGCTCCAATGCCTAACGTCATGTAACTTTTTCCTCTAATTCTCTAGGGGTAGCACTCTAGATTGACAGCTTTGTTTCTTTCATTATTGCTATTGAGAATTAGCTGCGTGTATAATTGGTATTTCTTTGAAGGCAATTTATTTTTATGTAGCTCCTATTAATATTTTCTGTATGAGTTTAACGTATACAACTTTACTATAATGTGTTTAGGTATGTATATCTTTCTCTTAAGTTGCTTTAAATTTACTGGGGTTTCTGAAGATGTGGTTTCTATTTTTCATCAATTCTGAAAAATTCTGAGTCACTGTCTCTTCAAATTTTGCTTCTGTTTCATTCCTTCTTTCCCTTCTATATGGCATGTTCTGTCTCTTAATGCTAACTGTAGAAAAATTTATTCAAAAACCTCCCAACAAATAAAAGTCTAGGACCAGACAGCTTCACTGGTGAATTCTACCAAACATTCAAAGAAGAATTAATACTAGTCCTTCTCAAACATTTCCAAAAAATACAAGAGGAGGGACTCTTCCAAGCTCATGTTCTGAGGCCAGTATTCTCCTGATAACAAAACCTGATGGGGCACCGCAAGAAAAGAAAATTAGAGGCCAATATCCCTGATGACCATAGATGCAAAAATCCTCACCAAAATATTAGCAAACCAGATTCAACAATACATTAAAAGGATCATACACCATGATCAAGAGGGATTTATTCCAGGAATGACAGAGTGGTTCAACATTTGCAAATCAGTCACTGTGATACACCACATTAACAAAGTGAAGGATAAAAATTATATCATCACCTTAATAGACACAGAGAGAGCACTTGACAAAATTCAACATCCGTTTATTGTAAAAACTCTCAACAAAGTCAGTATAGAGGGAATGTACAGCAACGTAATAAACACCATATATGACAAGCCCACAGCTAACATCATAATGGTAAAAAGCTGAAAACCTTTCCTCTAAGATCAAGAACAAGACAAGGATGCCCACTCTCACCACTTCTATTCAACACAGTATTGGAAGTCCTAGCCAGAGCAATTAGGCAAGAAAAAGAAATAAAAGGCATCCAAATTGGAAAGGAAGAAGTAAAGTTATCACTATTTGAATTTAACATAATATTATATATAGAAAACCCTAAAGACTCAATCAAAAAACTGTTAGAACTAATAAATTCAGTAAAGTGGCAGGATAAAAAATCAACACACAAAAATCTATTGCATTTCTACACACTAATAATGAACTATCAGAAAGAGAAATTAAAAAAAAAAAAACAATCCCAGTTACAACTGCATCAAAAAGAACAAAATACCTAGGATGAAATTTAATCCAGTAGATGAAAGACCTGTATATTGGAAACTACAAGACATTAATGAAAGAAACTGAAGAAGATACAAACAAATGGAAAGACATTCCATACTCATGAATTGGAAGAATGAATATTGTTAAAATGTCTATACTACCCAAAGCAACCTACAAATTCAATCAAAGCCCTGTCAAAATTCCCATGGCATTTTTCAGAGAAATAAAACAAATAATCCTAAAATTTGTATGGAACCTCAAAAACCAAATAGCCAAAGGAATCTTGAGGAAGAAGGGCAAAGCTGGAGGCATCACACTCCCTGACTTCAAACTATATTACAAAGCTATAGTAGTTTAAACAGTATGGTATTGGCATAAAAACAAGACACATAGATCAATGGAACAGAATAGAGAGCCCCAAAATAAACCCATGCATATATGGTCAATTAATTTATGACAAACAAGCCAAGAATATGCAATGGTGAAAGGTGTTGGGAAAACTGGACAGTCACATGCAAAAGAATAAAACACAACCACTATTTTACACCATACACAAAAAGGAACTCAAAATGGATTAAAGACAAATTGAAGACCTGAAACCATAAAACTCCTAGAAAAAGCCATAGGCAGTATGGTCTTTGACATCAATCCTAGCAATATTTTTCTGGATATGTCTCCTCAGGTAAGGGAGACAAAAGCAAAAATAAGCAAATAGGACTGCATCAAACTAAAAAGCTTCTAGACAGCAAATTAAACCATCAACAAAATTAAAAGGCAGCCTACAGAATGAGAGAAAATATTTGCAAATCATATATCCAAAGGAGTTAATACACAAGATACATAAAGAACACATACAATTCAATACCAAAAAAAGAAACAATCTGATTTAAAGATCTGAGTAGACATTTTTCCAAAGCAAACATACAGATGGCCAAAAGGTACATGAAAAGATGCTCAACATCGTTAATCATCAGGGAAATGTAAATGAAAACCACAATAGACATCAACTCACACCTGTTAGAATGTCTTTTCTCAAAAAGACAAGAGATAAGAAATGTTGCCGAGGATGTGGAGAAAAAGGAAGACTTGTGCACTGTTGGTAGAATTGTAAGTTGGTGCAGCCAGTATGGAAAATAGTATGGATATTCCTCAAATTACTACAAATAGCACTACCATATGATCTAGCAATTCCACATCTGGGTATTTATCTGAAGAAAATGAAAACACTAACTCAAAAAGATATATGCCCACCCATGTTCAGTGAAGCATTATTTATAATAGACAAGATATGGAAACAACCTGTGTCCATTAGTAGATGAATGAATAAAAATTATGGTAAATATATATACACAATGGACTATTATTCAGCCATAAAAATGATGAAATATTGCCATTTACAATAAAATGGATGGACCTCGGGCATTATGCTAAGTGAAATAAGTCAGAAAGATAAAGACAAATACTGTATGATCTCTCTTATATGTGGAATCTAAAAGGGAAAAAACCCCCCAAGCTCACTGATATGCAGATCAGTTTGGTGGTTGCCAAAGGCTGAGGGTGGGGAGTGGGAAAAATGGGGAAAAGGGGTACACATTTATTTTAAAATTTTAAAATAGTGATATTAAAACAAGATCAATCAGAAAATTCACCTGAAGATTATCTTAAAATAAATTGTGAAAAACTTAAATTTACAAAAAAGTAGAGAAAAGTTATAAAATTATATATCAAATACCATGTGTACCATATATTTGCTATGCCACATATGTAATAATTCTTTCATATTTCTTTTTTTAAGGTAATAACATTTATGGATACAATCAGAAACTCACCCCCATCCTTCCCCCTTTCTTACTTCCTCCTTCCTCAGAGGTAAACACTATACCGAGTGTGTGTATATTACTCATTTGCATGTTTATACATTACTACATACATATGTATTTATAAATATATAGCATTACTTTTAATTTATATATATATTCTATTTTTGAAATGTATCCATATTGATTGTCAAAACAATCCTAAAATTCCAAAATCTGAAGTTCGTGGGAGTTTTGACAAGTTAGAACACTTGGTCCTTGAACATAATTTCCTCATGTGTGTTTGATGATTTCTCACTGTGAGGTTCATATATTCTTTGAAGCTTCATCTGTGGAAATACTTTAAGACCTAAGGAAAATGTAGGTTTCCCCAGGGACTTGTTTGAGCAATGTACCTGGGTTCACTCTGTTTTGGGGACCTCAGAATTGTATACATGATATTTATTAGACCACCCAAATACCGTGACATAGAACTTCAAATCGCTGTGTGAGTTGGCTTAAGAGTAAAAATTCTCATGGTAGTGATGTCACTGAAAATGGTGGAGCAGGAAACTTCAAAACTTCATCCCTCCATCAAAGGAAGAATTAAGATGGCAAAAATTGTCAGAATCAAATGTTTTAGAACACTGTATTCTAATAAAAAAAACTTACAATAACCAAGGGAACATTTAATGAGGAAAAAAGTTGCTAACTTTCAGGAAGAAATTGTTGTGGCATATTACTTTTTATTTTTAAAATTTTTTTTCACATTTTATTTATTTATTTATTTATTTATTTATTTATTTATTTATTTATTTATTTTAACACCTTTATTGGAGTATAATGGCTTTACAATGGTGTGTTAGTTTCTGCTTTATAACAAAGTGAATCAGTTATACATATACATATGTTCCCATATCTCCTCCCTCTTACCCTTCCTATCCCACCCCGCTAGGTGGTCACAAAGCACCGAGCTGATATCCCTGTGCTATGCGGTTGCTTCCCACTAGCTATCTATTTTACGTTTGGTAGTGTATATATGTCCATGCCACTTTCTAACTTTCTCCCAGCTTACCCTTACCCCTCCCCATATCCTCAAGTCCATTCTCTAGTAGGTCTGTGTCTTTATTCCTGTCTTGCCACTAGGTTCTTCATGACTTTTTTTTCCCCTTAGATTCCATATATATGTGTTAGCATACTGTATTTGTTTTACTCTTTCTGACTTACTTCACTCTGTATGACAGACTCTAGTTCCATCCACCTCATTACAAATACCTCCATTTCATTTCTTTTTATGGCTGAGTAATATTCCACTGTATATATGTGCAACATCTTCTTTATCCATTCATCTGATGATGGACACTTAGGTTGCTTCCATGTCCTGGCTATTGTAAATAAAGCTGCAATGAACATTTTGGTACATGACACTTATTGAATTATGGTTTTCTCAGGGTATATGCCCAGTAGTGGGACTGCTGGGTCGTATGGTAGTTCTATTTTTAGTTTTTTAAGGAACCTTCATACTGTTCTCCATAGTGGCTGTATCAATTTACATTCCCACCAACAGTGCAAGAGGGTTCCCTTTTCTCCACACCCTCTCCATCATTTATTGTTTCTAGATTTTTTGATGTTGGCCATTCTGACCGGTGTGAGATGATATCTCATTGTAGTTTTGATTTGCATTTCTCTAATGATTAATGATGTTGAGCATTCTTTCATGTGTCTGTAGGCCATCTGTATATCTTCTTTGGAGAAATGTCTATTTAGGTCTTCTGCCCATTTTTGGATTGGGCTGTTTGTTTTTTTGATATTGAGCTGCATTAGCTGCTTGTAAATTTTGGAGATTAATCCTTTGTCAGTTGCTTTATTTGCAAATATTTTCTCCCATTCTGAGGGTTGTCTTTTTGTCTTGTTTATGGTTTCCTTTGCTGTGCAAAAGCTTTGAAGTTTCATTAGGTCCCACTTGTTTATTTTTGTTTTTATTTCCATTTCTCTAGGAGCTGGGTCAAAAAGGATCTTGCTGTGATTTATGTCATAGAGTGTTCTGCCTATGTTTTCCTCTAAGAGTTTGATAGTGTCTGGCCTTATATTTATGTCTTTAATCCATTTTGAGTTTATTTTTGTGTATGGTGTTAGGCAGTGTCCTAATTTCATACTTTTACATGTACCTGTCCAGTTTTTGCAGCACCACTTATTGAAGAACCTGTCTTTTCTCCACTGTATATGCTTGCCTCCTTTATCAAAGATAAGGTGACCATATGTGTGTGGGTTTATCTCTGGGCTTTCTATCCTGTTCCATTGATCTATATTTCTGTTTTTGTGCCAGTACCATACTGTCTTGATTACTGTAGCTTTATAGTATAGTCTGAAGTCAGGGAGCCTGATTTCTCCAGCTCCGTTTTTCTTTCCCAATATTGCTTTGGCTATTCAGAGTCTTTTGCGTTTCCATACAAATTGTGAAATTTTTTGTTCTAGTTCTGTAAAAAATGCCATTGGTAATTTGATAGGGATTGCATTGAATCTGTAGATTGCTTTGGGTAGTAGACTCATTTTCACAGTGTTGATTCTTCCAATCGAAGAACATGGTCTATCGCTCCATCTATTTGTATCGTCTTTAATTTCTTTCATCAGTGTCTTATAATTTTCTGCATACAGGTCTTTTGTCTCCTTAGGTAGGTTTATACCTAGATATTTTATTCTTTTTGTTGCAATGGTAAATGGGAGTGTTTTCTTAATTTCACTTTCAGATTTTTCATCATTAGTGTATAGGAATGCAAGAGATTTCTGTGCATTCATTTTGTATCCTGCTACTTTACCAAATTCATTGATTAGCTCTAGTAGTTTTCTGGTAGCATCTTTAGGATTCTCTATGTATAGTATCATGTCATCTGCAAATAATGACAGCTTTACTTCTTCTTTTCCGATTTGGATTCCTTTTATTTCTTTTTCTTCTCTGATTGCTGTGGCTAAACTTCCAAAACTATGTTGAATAATAGTGGTGAGAGTGGGCAACCTTGTCTTCTTCCTGATCTTAGTGGAAATGTTTTCAGTTTTTCACCATTGAGGACGATGTTGGCTGTGGGTTTGTCATATATGGCCTTTATTATGTTGAGGAAAGTTCCCTCTATGCCTACTTTCTGCAGGGCTTTTATCATAAATGGGTGTTGAATTTTGTCGAAAGCTTTCTCTGCATCTATTGAGATGATCATATGGTTTTTCTCCTTCAATTTGTTAATATGGTGTATCACGTTGATTGATTTGCATATATTGAAGAATCCTTGCATTGCTGGGATAAACCCCACTTAATCATGGTGTATGATCCTTTTAATATGCTGTTGGATTCTGTTTGCTAGTATTTTGTTGAGGATTTTTGCATCTCTGTTCATCAGTGATATTGGCCTGTAGTTTTCTTTCTTTGTGACATCTTTGTCTGGTTTTGGTATCAGGGTGATGGTGGCCTCGTAGAATGAGTTGGGGAGTGTTCCTCCCTCTGCAATATTTTGGAAGAGTTTGAGAAGGATAGGTGTTAGCTCTTCTCTAAATGTTAGAGAGAATTCGCCTGTGAAGCCATCTGGTCCTGGGCTTTTGTTTGTTGGAAGATTTTTAATCACAGTTTCAATTTCAGTGCTTGTGATTGGTCTGTTCATATTTTCTATTTCTTCCTCGTTCAGTCTCGGCAGGTTGCGCATTTCTAAGAATTTGTCCATTTCTTCCAGGTTGTCCATTTTATTGGCATAGAGTTGCTTGTAGTAATCTCTCATGATCGTTTGTATTTCTGCAGTGTCAGTTACTTCTCCTTTTTCATTTCTAATTCTATTGATTTGAGTCTTCTCCCTTTTTTTCTTGATGAGTCTGGCTAATGGTTTATCAATTTTGTTTATCTTCTCAAAGAACCAGCTTTTAGTTTTACTGATCTTTGCTATCATTTCCTTCCTTTCTTTTCATTTATTTCTGATCTGATCTTTATGATTTCTTTCCTTTTGCTAACTTTGGGGGTTTTTGTTCTTCTTTCTCTAATTGCTTTAGGTGCAAGGTTAGGTTGTTTAATTGAGATGTTTCCTGTTTCTTAAGGTAGCTTTGTATTGCTATAAACTTCCCTCTTACAATTGCTTTTGCTGCATCCCATATGTTTTGGGTCGTCGTCTCTCCATTGTCATTTGTTTCTAGGTATTTTTTGATTTCCCCTTTGATTTCTTCAGTGATCACTTCGTTATTAAGTAGTGTATTGTTTAGCCTCCATGTGTTTGTATTGTTTTACAGATCTTTTCCTGTAATTGATATCTAGTCTCATAGCGTTGTGGTCGGAAAAGATACTTGATATGATTTCCATTTTCTTAAATTTACCAAGGCTTGATTTGTAACCCAAGATATGATCTATCCTGGAGAGTGTTCCATGAGCACTTGAGAAAAATGTGTATTCTGTTGTTTTTGGGTGGAATGTCCTATAAATATCAATTAAGTCCATCTTGTTTAATGTATCATTTAAAGCTTGTTTTTCCTTATTTATTTTCATTTTGGATGATCTGTCCATTGGTGAAAGTGGGGTGTTAAAGTCCCCTACTATGATTGTGTTACTGTCGATTTCCCCTTTTATGGCTGTTAGTATTTGCCTTATGTATTGAGGTGCTCCTATGTTGGGTGCATAAATATTTACAATTGTTATATCTTCTTCTTGGATCATTCCCTTGATCATTATGTAGTGTCCTTCTTTGTCTCTTGTAATAGTCTTTATGTTAAAGTCTATTTTGTCTGATATGAGAATTGTTACTGCAGCTTTCTTTTGATTTCCATTTGCATGGAATATCTTTTTCCATCCCCTCACTTTCAGTCTGTATGTGTCCCTAGGTCTGAAGTGGGTCTCTTGTAGACAGCATGTATATGGGTCCTGTTTTTGTATCCATTAAGCCAGTCTGTGTCTTTTGGTTGGAGCATTTAATCCATTTACATTTAAGGTAATTATCGATATTTATGTTCCTATTCCCATTTTCTTAAATGTTTTGGGTTTGTTATTGTAGGTGTTTTCCTTCTCTTGTGTTTCTTGCCTAGAGAAGTTCCTTTAGCATTTGTTGTAAAGCTGGTTTGGTGGTGCTGAACTCTCTCAGCTTTTGCTTGTCTGTAAAGGTTTTAATTTCTTCATCAAATCTGAATGAGATCCTTGCTGGGTAGTGTAATCTTGGTTGTAGGTTTTTCTCCTTCATCACTTTAAATATGTCCTGCCACTCCCTTCTGGCTTGCAGAGTTTCTGCTGAAAGATCAGCTGTTAACCTTATGGGGATTCCCTTGTGTGTTATTTGTTGTTTTTCCCTTGCTGCTGTTAGTATGTATTTTTAAAAATTAATTAATTAATTAATTTATTTTTGGCTGTGTTGGGTCTTCGTTTCTGTTCGAGGGCCTTGTCTAGTTGTGGTGAGCGGGGACCACTCTTCATCGCGGTGCTCGGGCCTCTCAGTGTCGCGGCCTCTCTTGTTGTGGAGCACAGGCTCCAGACGCGCAGGCTCAGTAGTTGTGGCTCACGGGCCTAGTCACTCCGCGGCATGTGGGATCTTCCCAGACCAGGGCTCGAACCCGTGTCCCCTGCATTGGCAGACAGATTCTCAACCACTGCGCCACCAGGGAAGCCTAGTATGTTTTCTTTATATTTAATTTTTGATAGTTTGATTAATATGTGTCTTGGCGTGTTTCTCCTTGGATTTATCCTGTATTGCACTCTCTGTGCTTCCTGGACTTGATTAACTATTTCCTTTCCCATATTAGGGAAGTTTTCAACTATAATCTCTTCAAATATTTTCTCAGTCCCTTTCTTTTTCTCTTCTTCTTCTGGGACCCCTTTAATTCGAGTGTTGGTGCGTTTCATGTTGTCCCAGAGGTCTCTGAGACTGTCCTCAGTTCTTTTCATTCTTTTTTCTTTATTCTGCTCTGCAGTAGTTATTTCCACTATTTTATCTTCCAGGTCACTTATCCGTTCTTCTGCCTCAGTTATTCTGCTATTGATCCCTTCTAGAGTGTTGTTAATTTCATTTATTGTGTTGTTCATCGTTGTTTGTTTCCTCTTTAGTTCTTCTAGGTCCTTGTTAAATGTTTCTTGCATTTTGTCTATTCTATTTCCAAGATTTTGGATCATCTTTACTATCATTATTCTGAATTCTTTTTCAGGTAGACTGCCTATTTCCTCTTCATTTGTTAAGTCTGGTGTGTTTTTACCTTGCTCCTTCATCTGCTGTGTGTTTTTCTGTCTTCTCATTTTGCTTATCTTACTGTGTTTGGGGTCTCCTTTTCACAGGCTGCAGGTTCATAGTTTCTGTTGTTTTTGGTGTCTGTCTCCAGTGGCTAAGGTTGGTTCAGTGGGTTGTGTAAGCTTCCTGGTGGAGGGGACTAGTGCCTGTGTTCTGGTGGATTAGGCTGGATCTTGTCTTTCTGGTGGGCAGGTCCACGTCTGGTCGTGTGTTTTGGCGTGTCTGTGGCCTTATTATGATTTTAGGTAGCCTCTCTGCTAATTGATGGGGCTGTGTTCCTGTCTTGCTAGTTGTTTGGCATAGGGTGTCCAGCACTGTAGCTTGCTCCAGCACTGTAGCTTGCTGGTCATTGAGTGAAGCTGGGTCTTGGTGTTGAGATGGAGATCTCTGGGAGATTTTCGCCGTTTGATATTACGTGGAGCTGGGAGGTCTCTTGTGGACCTGTGTCCTGAAGTTGGCTCTCCCACCTCAGAGGCACAGCCCTGATGCCTGGCTGGAGCACCAAGAGCCTTTTATCCACACGGCTTAGAATAAGAGGGAGAAAAAATAGAAAGGAAGAAAGAGGCTTTTGGGAAGTCTGAGGTCTTCTGCCAGCGTTCAGTGGGTGTTCTATAGGAGCAGTTCCACGTGTAGATGTATTTCTGATGTATCTGTGGGGAGGAAGGTGATCTCCGCATCTTACTCTTCTGCCATCTTCTTTTTCGCACTGCCCTAGTCTCGAAGCTCCCGCCCCTGCTCCTCAGTCCGGGTCTCCATGGGAGGCCTGTTGTGGCATTTTAACTTACCACCTACCATCCTACACTATGGATGCCATATGGATGGCTGCCTGTGTTTCTGGTGAAACTTTCTGGAGCCAGAGGGCAATACAGAACTTATTCTCAAAGAAATGTATTTTTGTGATTTGACCCATCTGGAGGTTTCCAGAGGGGCTGTCTAAGGAGTTGCCTTTTTTTGCCTGATGTGGAACTTTCTCAAGGAAGAAGTGGCCTATCAGGCAACACTTGTTGAAATCATTTATAGGTAGACCTACTGCTGCAGTCTCCTGGGACACAGATACCAGAAGGGGTAAGCAACAGACAGACCAAAAAGCCTGGGAAGGAGAAACATGGGAGAATAAGTACTTTTAAAAGCACCCACCTATAATAGAGAATCTATAAAGCCACACACATGTTCAGGGAGAGATGCTTGCTCAGAAAATACTGAGAAGATTCTAAGATTTCATCTCCAGCTGATCTTTTGGTTCATGCAAGCAGGAAACGAAGGATGAAGCAAAAATGTAAATTGCAGACCTAAGCACTGAAAGAGTGCCCCAATACAGCCAATCTACAAGGACTTGATGAGTGTCTTTTAAATTTGTTTTGGCCCCAGATATTTAAGAAAGTATCTGGAAAATCACTAGTTGGCCACTAAGATTACAGAACACAGATGTTAGTGACCAAAAATTTTTAAAAACTACAGTCTCTAAAAATAGTTTTGAAGAGTCACTAAACAAACAATACTTACAACACACAACAAAGTGCACCAACAAACTCTGGAGAGGGGAAAGAACCTGATGTATAGAGTTACCACATAATGATATTCCAAATATCTAGTTTTCAACAGAAAATGAGGAATGCAAAGAAATAAGAAAGTATGGCTCATTTACAGGAAAAAAATAAATTAATATAAACAGTCTCTGAGTAAGCCAAGACATTGGGCTTACTAAACAAAGACTTTTTTTTTAATGTCTGAAACATTTATATTAACGTATTTCCATACAAATAACCCAAAGAAAGTTTAGTATTAGTTGTTTTTTGTTTGTTTTTTTATACTGCAGGTTCTTATCAGTCATCAATTTTATACACATCAGTGTATACATGTCAATCCCAATCACCCAATTCAGCACACTAAACAAAAACTTTAAAGCAACTATTTTAAATATGCTCAAAGAGCTAAAGGAAACTATGAGAAAAGAACTAAAGGAAATCGAGAGAACAATGTCTCAACAAATAGAGAATATCAATAAAGAGATAGAAATTATAAGAAAGAAACATAAAAATTCTGGAAAATAAAGAACAATACTCAGAATTAAAAGTTCATAAGAAGGTTTTAAGAGCAAATTTGAGCAGGCAGAAGAAAAAAATCAGCAAACTTGAAGATAGTTCAACTGAGATTATTCAGTCTGAGGAGAAAGTAAACAGAATTTTAAAAAATGAACACAACCTAAGATGCCTGTAGGAGACCATGAAGCACACCAACATACACAGAATGGGAGTCACAGGTAACAAGAGAGAAAAAGGAACAGAAATAATATTTGAAAAAAATGGCTGAAAATTTCCCACATTTTGACACTTGACACCGATCTACACATTTAAGAAGCTCAATGAACTCCAAGTAGAAAAACTAAAGATATCCTCACCTAAACATATTATAATTAAACTGCCAAAAGGCAAAGACAAAGAAAATCTTAAATGTAGCAGCAAAGTAGAAGGGATTCTCAATGAGAAAAACACTCAATTTCTCATAAGAAATATGGAGGCCAGAAGGCAGTCATATTTAAAGTGCTGAAAGAAAATACTGTCAAAAGTTATAAAGGTGTCAAACTATACTTCAAAGAGAAGGAGATACTAAGATATTTCCAGATAAACAAAAACTAAAAGCTTTTGTTGTTAGTAGATCTGCCCTACAGGAAATGCTAAAGAGAACACTTCATGCTGAAATGAAATAACACTAGGAAGTAAGTATACAGGTAAACATGAAAGGCAGTATTACAATATTTTTGGTTTGTAAATCCTATTTTGATTTAAAATACAGAAAATAAATAATCATAAAAATATGTTAATGGACTCATGAGGTATACAGATATAATTTGTAACAATGACAACATAAGGGGGGTTGCAGCTGTATAGGAATAGAAACTTTGTATATTATCGAAACTGAGCATTAATTCAAACTAGACTGTTATAAATTTAGGACATTAATTGTAATCCCCAAGTTAACCAATAAGACAATAACTAAAATATATATAGAAAAGTAAATAAGAGAGGAATCAAAATGGTAGACAAGAAAAAGTTCAAATATAAAGAAGGCAGTAATGGTGGAAGTGAAGAACAAGAAACATATGACATACTGAAAACAAAGAGCAAAGTAGTAGAAGTTAAGTCCTTCATTTGTAATTGCATTCAATACAAATAGATTAAACTCTGCAATCAAAAGGCAGACGTGGCAAAATGGATTTTAAAAAAAGGAAACATGATCCAACTATATGTTGTCTACAAGAGACTTTCTTAGATCCAAAGACATAAATAGGTTGAAAGTGAGAGAACAGAAAAAAGTTATTTCATACAAAGTTATTAAAAGAGACCTGAGGTGGCTATGCTAATATCAGACAATATAGGCTTTAAGACAAAAATTGTTACCAGAGACAATGAAGACATTATATATTGGTAAAAGTTTTAATCCATCAAAAGATTTAAAAAATATAAACACAAATACACCTAACAACAGAACTCCAGAATATATGAAGCAAAAATTGACCAAATTGAAGGTAGAAATAGACAGCTCTGCAATAAGTTACAGAGACTACTATGAACAACTATATGCCGATAAAATGGACAACATAAGAGAAATAGACAAATTCCTAGAAACATATAATCTTCCAAGACTGAACCAGGAATAGAAAATATGAACAGACTGATTACCAGTAATGAAATTGAATCAGTAATTTAAAAAAAAATTCCCAACAAACATAAATCCAGGACCAGATGGCTTCACAGGTGAGTTCTACCAAACATTTAGAGAAAAGTTAACACCTATCCTTCTCAAACTATTCCCAAAAAACCGCAGAGGAAGGAAAGCCTCCAAACTCATTCTACTGATATAAGGCCAGCATCAACCCAATACAAAAACCAGGAAAAGATATCACCAAAAAAATTACAGGTCAGGGACTTCCTTGGTGGCCCAGTGGTTAAGAATCTGCCTTCTAATTCAGGGGATGCAGGTTTGATCCCTGGTCCGTGAACTAAGATCTCACATGCTGCGGGGCAACTAAGCCCGTGCCCACAACTACACAGCCCACGTGCTCTGGAGTCTACGCACCACAACTACAGAGCCCATGTGCTCTGGAGCCCATGTGCCACAACTAGAGAGAAGCCCATGCACCACAACTAGAGAGAAGCCCATGCGCCACTACAGAGAAGCCTGCATGTTAAAACGAAGAGCCCGTGTGCCACAATGAAAGATCTCACATGCTGCAACTAAGACCCGACTAAGCCAAAAATAAGTAAATAAAATAATAATTTAAAAAACTACAGCTCAATATTACTGATGAACATAGATGCAAAAATCCTCAACAAAATATTAGCAAACCAAATCCAACAATACATTAAAAGAATGATACACCATGATCAAGTGAGATTTATCCCTGGGATACAAGGATGGTTCAATATCTGCAAATCAATCAATGTGATACATCATGTTAACAAATTGAGGAATAAAAGCCATATATGATCATCTCAATAGATGCAGAAAAAGCTTTTGATAAAATGCAACATACATGTACGATAAAAACTCTCCAGAAAGTGGGCATAGAGGGAATATACTTCAACATAATAAAGGCCATATATGACAAACGCACAGCTAACATCATACTCAATGATAAAAAGCTGAAAGCATTTCCTCTAAGATCAGTAATAAGACAAGGATGCCCACTGTTGCCACTTTTATTCAACATAGTTTTGGAAGTCCTAACCACAGCAATCAGACAAGAAAAAGAAATAAAGGAATCCAGATTGGAAAAGAAGAAGTAAAACTGTCACTGATTGCAGATGACATGACACTATACATAGAAAACCCTAAAGATGCCATCAAGAAACTATTAAAGCTCATTGATGAATTTAGTTAAGTTGCAGGATACAAGATTAATATACAGAAATTCTGTTGTATTTCTATACACTAACACTGAACTATCAGAAAGAGAAATTAAGGAAAAATACCATTTACAATTGCATGAAAAAGAAGAAAATACCTAGGAATAAGCTTACCTAAGGAGGTAAAACATCTGTACTCAGAAAACTATAAAACACTGATGAAGGAAATTGAAAACGACACAAACAGAAGGAAAGATATACTATGTCCATGGATTGGAAGAATTAATATTCTTAAAATGACCATATTACCCCAGGCAATCTACAAATTCAATGCAATCCCTAACAAAATACCAGTGGCATTTTTCATAGAACTAGAACAAATAATTTTAAAATTTGTATGGATTCACAAAAGACCCTGAATAGCCAAAACAATCTTGACAAAGAAGAACAGAACACTTCTCCACTTATTTTATGAGGTCAGAATCATGATAATAGCAAAACTGGACAAAGACATCAAAAGAGAAAAAACCACAGGCCAATATTCCTGATTAACATGGATGCAAAAATTCTCAACAAAACATTAACAAACCAAGTTCAACAGCACATTAAAAGGACCATACACCCTCACCCTGACCAAGTGGGATTTTTCCCTGGGATGCAAGGATGTTTAATATATATACAAATGAATTAATATGATATACCACATTAACAGAATGAAGGATCAAAATCACATGATTATCTCAATAGATGCAGAAAAAGCATATGACAAAATTCAACACCTTTTCATGGTAAAACAATTAATTAGGTATAGAAGAAACTTACCTCACCACAATAAAGTATATATATGACAAGTCCACAGCTGACATCACACCCAGTTGTGAATGGTTGAAAGTTTTGCCTCTATGATCAGAAACAAGACAGGAGTGCCCACTCTCACCATTCCTATTCACACAGTACTGAACATCCTTGCCAGAGCAATTTGGTGAGAAAAAGAAATAGAAATAATCCAATTTGGAAAGGAAGATATGAATTGTCTCTGTTTGCAGATGACATGATCTTATATGTGGAAAACCCTATTGCCTTCCCAAACAATATGTTAAAACTAATAAACAAATTCAGCAAAGTTGCTGGATACAAAATCAATACACATTTCTCAAAAAATCAGTTACATTTCTCTATACTAACAATGAACTATCTAAAAAGGAAATTAAGAAACCAATTCCATTTACGACAGCATCAAAAAGAATAAATTATTTCAGAATAAACTTACCCAAGGAGGTGAAATACTTGCACACTGTAAACTATAAAACACTGAGGAAAGAAATGAAAGCAAACACAAAAATGTAAAGACATCTTAAGTTCATGGATTGGAAGAATTAATATTGTTAAAATGTCCATGCTATCCAAAGCGATCTACAGATTTAATACCATTCCCATCAAAATACCAATGGCATTTTTTCCCCACAAAAATAGATAAAACAATCTTAAAATTCAAATGGAACCACGAAGGACTCCAATATAGCCAAAGCAATTTTGGGCAAGCAGAAAAAAGATGAAGGCATCACACTTCTTGATTTCAAAATATATTACAAAACTACAGTAATCAAAACGTTATGATATTGGCATAAATACAAAAAGACCAATGAAAAAGAAAAAACAGCCGAGAGTAAACATAAACATATATGGCCAATTGATCCTTGACATGGGTACCATGAATAATACAGTGGGGAAAGGATAGTCTCTTTAATAAATGATGTTGAGAAAACTGGGTATCTATATGCAAAAGAATGAAATTGGACCCTTATCTCACACCATACATAAAAATCAACTCAAATTGGGTTAAAGACTTAAACATAAGACCTGAAACTGTAAAACTCATAGGAGGAAACAGGGGGAGAGCTTCTTGACACTGGCCTTGGCAATGATTTTTTTGGATATGAAACAAAGAATACAGGAACTAAAAGCAAAACACACAAGTGGAATTACATCAAACCAAAAAGCTACTGAACAGCAAAGAACCAATTACCAAAATGAAAAGGTAACTTATGGAATGGGAGAAAATATTTGCAAATGATATATCTGACACTACGTTAATCTCTAAAATATATAAGGAAATTCTACAACTCAATAGCAAAAAAACCCAAATAACCCAATTAAAAATTGGGCTAAGGATTTGAATAGACATTTCTCCAAAGAAGATATAGAAATGGTCAACAGATTTCTGTATATTATTCTTGTATCCTGCTACCTTGCAGAATGCATTTATTAATTTGAATAGCTTTTGTGTGGAGAATATAAGGTTCTTTATATAGAGTATTATGCCATCTGCAGTAGTGACAATTTTACTTCTTCCCTTCCAATTTTGATAACTTTTATTTCATTTTCTTGTCTGACTGCTGTGGCTAGGACTTCCAATAATATGCTGAATAGAAGTAGTGATGGTAGGTGTCCTTGTTTTGTTCCTAAATTTAGCAGGAAGTCTTTCAGCTTTTCACTGTTGAGTATGATGTTGGCTGTGGGTTTGTCATAAATGGCTTTTATTATGTTGAGATATGTTCCTTCTATACCCACTGTGGTGAGAGCTTTTATCATGAATAGATGTTGAATTTCATCAAATGATTTTTCTGTGTCTATTGAGATGATCAAACAACCCAATCAAAAAAATGGGCTGAAGACCTAAATAGACATTTCTCCAAAGAAGACATACAGATGGCCAACAGGCACATGAAAATATGCTCAACGTTGCTAATTATTAGAGAAATGCAAATCAAAACTACAATGAAGTATCACCTCACACCAGTCAGAATGTCTATCATCAAAAGTCTGCAAACAATAAATGCTGGAGAGGGTGTGGAGACAAGGGAGCCCTTGTACACTGTTGGTGGGAAGGTAAATTGGTGCAGCCACTATGGAAAACAGTATGAAGTTTCCTTTAAAAACTAAAAATAGAGCTACAGTATGATCCAGTAATCCCACTCCTGGATATATATCTGGGAAAAAATGAAAACTCTAATTAGAAAAGATACACGCACCCTAATGTTCATAGCATCACTATTTACAATAGCTAAGACATAGAAACAACCCAAGTGCCCATCAACAGACAACTGCCTTAAGAAGATGTGGGGTGTGTGTATGTATACACAATAGAATATTACTCAGCCATAAAAAAGAACGAAATATTGCCATTTGCAGCAACATGGATGGACCTAGAGACTATTATACTTAGTGAAGCAAGACAGAGAAAGACAAATATATCACTTATATATGGAATCTAAAAAAATAATAGGAATGAATCGATATACAAAACAGAAACAGACTCACAGAGATAGAACACAAACTTATGCTTACCAAATGGGAGAGAGAGGGAAGGAGGGACAAATTTGGAGTATGGAATGAACAGGTACAAACTATCACACATAAAATAGATAAGCAACAAGGATTTACTGTATAGCACAGGGAATTATATTCATTATCTTATAATAACCTATTATGAAAAATAATCTGAAAAAAGTATACATATATAAGTGAATCCATTTTCTGTACACCTGAAACAAACACAATATTGTAAATCAACTATATTTCAATAATTAAAAAAGAAAGAAATGGCCAACAGGTATATGAAAAGGTGCTCAAAATCACTAATCATGAGGGAAAAGCAAATCAAAATCACAAAGAAATACCACCTAACACCTGTTAAGAGGGCTATAATTTTTAAAAAAGATAACATTGGTGAGGATATGGAGAAAAGGGAACTCTTGTACACTGTTGATGGAAATGTCAATTAGTGCAGCCACTATAGAAAACAGTATGGAGTTTCTGCAAAAAATTAAAAATAGAACTGCCATAGAATCCAACAATCTCACTTCTGTGTACACGTCCAAAGGAAATGAAATCAGGGTCTCAAAGAGATGTCTGCACTCCCAAGTTCATCGCAGCATTATTCATGGTAGCAAGACATGGAAGCAACCTAAATGTCCATTGATGAATGAATGGATAAAGAAAATGTTGTATATACATACCATAGAATATTTTTCAGCCTTCAAAAAGAAAGAAATCCTGCCATTTGCAACAAAATGGATGGACCTGGAGAATATTATGCTAAGTGAAATTAGCCAGGCACAGAAGGACAAATACTATACGATACCACTTATATGAGGAATATAAAATAGTGAATCTCATAGAAACAGAGACTAGAATGGTGGTTTCCAGAGGCTGCAGGGAGGGGGAAATGGAGAGGTATTAGTCACAGGATACAAAGTTTGTTATACAAAATGAATAAATTCTAGAGACCTACTGAACAGCAAAGTGCCTATAATGAACAATATTGTATTGTATACTTAAAAATTTTCTAAGAGGGTAGATCTTAAAGTGCTCTTATCACACACAAAAATAATAAAGAGGGCTGGAAGACACTTTTGGAGGTGATGGATATGTTTATGGCATAGATTGTGGTGATGGTTTCATGGCTATACAATTATCTTCAAACTTATCAAGTTGTACATATGAAGTATGCACAACTTTTTATATGTCAATCATATCTCAAAAAAAGATTAAAAATATCATCTTAATACACCACATTAAGAGAATGAGGGGAAAATATCACAGGATCTTAGGAATTAATAGAAAAAATCATTTGATAAAATCCAATGCATTGGACACCAGGAACTCTGGTCTGAAGGGCTGGGCGTGAGGCCTCTGCACACAGCTCGCTGTGAGCCAGTGAAGCTAGACTCAGCACGAAGGAAAAGAAAGAGCTGACTTTCCAAGATGGTGGAGGAGTAGGAGGACATGGAGTTCATCTCTCCTCACAAATGTATCAAGAATACATCTACAAATGGAACAATTCTCACAGAGCGCCTGCTGAACACTAGCAGAGGACCTCGGACACCTAAAAGGACAAGAAAGATTCCCCATGTAACCAAATAGGACAAAAGAAAGAAGAAGTGAGAAGGAAGAGGAGAGGAAGCAGGACGGGACCTGCACCCCTGGTGGGGAGCTGAAGGTGAGGAGAGGTTCCTGCATCTGGGGAAGACCCATCGCTGGCAGGGAAATCAGATGGGACAGAGGGGGGCTTTGGGGGCTCGGAGGAGAGCCCAGCAACTGGTCTGTGGCAGGCAGGACAGAGTGAGACCTACACAGATGGTCCGTGCCACAGCACTGTGCACCCCAGCCTGGGATGGGTGCCCACCAGTGCACACAGGGGCTGGGTGCTGGAACGTGGGGTTTGGAGAGCAGACCCAGGGAGGGGACTGCTGATTGCTGTGAGGAGACAGCCTGAGGGGATGGAAATGAGGAGCTACGTAACTGGGAATGCTTGTAGAGGAAGCCCGGACCACCATAGAAGTGAAGCGCCACTGTTGAGTGACACACAAAGGGCGGGGCTGTATTGCAGCCTCTCTCCTCACGTGCCAAACCCTGCCTCCACAGGCACTAGGGAGTGCTCCCGCCAGAGCTAGCTCACACGCCCCTGCCATCGCCTCTTCCCCCCAACCCCCGGCCTGGGCAACCTGCTCGCCCCAATCACCACCTGACAGGCTCCTTCCTGCCTGACAGGCTTGTGTGTTCTGACAATCTCTGGAGCAGACTCTGGTGGGAGGAACGCATGCAGAGGTGGGGCTGAAACCACAGCTGAGCCCCAGGGACCACGTGACTAAGGAAGAAGAGCTGAAATCTCTCCTCGCGGCTGTGCACACCAAGGAGTTACATCTCCTCTGATGGCTTCCTAAATTCAGCACCTGCGAAACATCTGAAAGGATAAAAAGTGTTCCTGCAGCTGGGATGGGTCTGGCTTTAGCAGCTGTGGGCTTTGTGAACACGTATATGCGGTGGTTGGGCCAGGCCAGAGTCTGAGCTGCCTCCATAGCTCCCACAGTGGGTCCAGGTGCATGACTACTGCAGTCCTGGGACCTGACCTCAGTGGATCTGTGCTGGTGGCCGGGTGAAAACAAAGCCTGAGAGTCACCAGGGCCAATTACTGGCATACCCAAAGGTAAGGTGGGACTGAGAGCAGTGCTAACAACAGTGGACTTTATGAGCCTGCACAACAGGTGAAAGGGGATAGAAGAGAGCACATTCACAGGTGAACAGCTCCAGAGAAGGAATACTCAGTGGCTTCTCTCCCAGTGGGAGTGCTCCAATCCCACCTACCTTGCACCGCAGATCAGGATCACAGCTAAGAAACAGATCTGGGGGCCTCTACTCCAACAACTAGGGAGCAGACACTGTTCCTGACAGGGCAGTGATAGCCACAGAGCAAAGGGGAGGGCCTGCTCAATATCCACGGAAGGCTCTGGTCACCACAACAGCAGTCAAACCTCCTATCAAGGGGATAATGGCACAAGCCTCTGGACCAACCTCACCCACTAGGGAACAGACACCAGAAGCAAAAGGAACTACGATCCTCCAGCCTGTGGAAAGGAGACCACAAACACAGTAAGTTAGACAAAATGAGATGACAAAGAAATAGATCGCAGACGAAGGAGCAAGATAAAAACCTACAAGAACAACTAAATGAAGATGAGATAGGCAATCTACCTGAAAAAGAATTCAGAATAATGATAGTAAAGATGATCCAAGATCTTAGAAAAAGACTGGAGGCACAGATAGAGAAGACAGAAGAAGTGTTTAACAAAGACCTAGAAGAACTAAAGAAGAAGCAAACAGAGATGAACGATACAATAACTGAAATGAAAAATACACCAGAAGGAATCAATAGCAGAATAACTGAGGCAGAAGAATGGATAAGTGAGCTGGAAGACAGAATGGTGGAAATCACTGCCACAGAACAGAATAAAGAGAAAAGAATAAAAAGAAATGAGGACAGCCTCAGAGACCTCTGGGACAACATTAAACATACCAACATTCGAATTATAGGGGTCCCAGAAGAAGAAGAAGAAAACGAGAAAGGGCCTGAGAAAATATTTCAAGAGATTATAGTAAAAAGCTTCCCTAACATAGGAAAGGAAATAGTCACTCAAGTCCAGGAAGCACAGAGAGTCCCATACAGGATAAACCCAAGGAGGAACATGCCAAGACACATATTAATCAAACTAACAAAAATTAAACACAAAGAAAAAATCTTAAAAGCAACAAGGAAAAAGCAACAAATAACACACAAGGAAATCCCCATACGGTTATCAGCTGATTTTTCAGCTGATACTCTGCAGGCCAGAAGGGAGTGGCAGGATATATTTAAAGTGATGAAAGGGAAAAACATACAACCAAGAATACTCTACACAGCAAGGCTCTCATTCAGATTTGACAGAGAAATCAAAAGCTTTACAGACAAGCAAAAGCTAAGAGAATTCAGCACTACCAATCCAGCATTACAACAAATGATAAAGGAACTTCTCTAGGCAGGGGGAAAATAAGGGGGGGGGGCAAAAATACAAATAAGAAAACCACAAATGGGAAAGCTCACAGGAAAACACAGACCTACAGTAAAAGCAGGAAATCATCCATATACAAATATAATATCAAAACCAGCAACTGTGAGAAGAGTGGAGTATGAATGCAGGAAATGGGAATTGCATTTGAAAGTAAGCAACCAGCAACTAAAAACAACCTTGAATATATATGGACTGTTTTATCAAAACCTCATAGGATATGCAAATCAAAAAGCTACAGCACATACACACACAAAAAAAGAAAAACCAACCCAAACACAACACTAAAGACGGTCATCAAACCACAAGAGAAGAGAACAAAAGGGGAAGGGAAGAAAAAAAATCTACAAAAACAAACCCAATAAAACTAAGAAAATGGAAATAGGAACATACATATCAATAATTACCTCAAATGCAAATGGATTAAATCCTCCAACCTAAAGACACAGACTGGCTGATGGGATACAAAAACAAGACCTGTATATATGCTGTCTACAAGAAACCCACTTCAGACCTAGGGACACATACAGACTGAAAGTGAGGGGATAGAAAAAGATATTCCATGCAAATGGAAATCAAAAGAAAGCTGGAGTAGCAATACTCGTATCAGATAAAATAGACTTTAAAATAGACTGTTACAAGAGACAAGGAAGGACACTACATAATGATCAAGGGATCAATCCAAGAAGAAGATATAAAAATTGTAAATATATATGCACCCAACATAGGAGCACTTCAATATATAAGGCAAATGCTAACAGCTATAAAAGGGGAAATTGACAGTAACACAAAAACAGTGGGGGACTTTAACACCCCACTTACACCAATGGACAGATCATCCAGACAGAAAATTAATAAGGAAACACAAGCCTTAAGTGACACATTAGACCAGATAGACTTAATTGATATTTACAGGACATTCCATCCGAAAGAAGCAGAATACACTTTCTTGTCGAGTGCACAAGAACATTCTCCAGGATAGATAACATCTTGGGTCACAAATCAAGCCTCAGTAAATTTAAAATTGAAATCATATCAAGCATCTTTTCCAACCACAACGCTATGAAATTAGAAATCAAGTACAGGAAAAAAAAAAGTAAAAAACACAAACACATGGAGGCTACACAATATGTTACTAAATAACCAATGAATCACGAAGAAATCAAAGAGAAAATAAAAAATACCTAGAGACAAATGACAATGAAAACATGACAATCCAACACCTATGGGATACAGCCAAAGCACTTCTAAGAGGGAAGTTTACAGCAATAAATCTTATCTCAAGAAACAAGAAAAATCTCAAGTAAACAACCTAACCTTACACCTAAAGTAACTAGAGAAAGAAAAACAAACAAAACCCAAAGTTAGTATAAGGAAAGAAATCATAAAGATCAGAGAAGAAATAAATGAAATAGAGACAAAGAAAACAATAACAAAGATCAATGAAACGAAAAGCTGATTCTTTGAGAAGTTAAACAAAATTGATAAACCTTTAGCCAGAAGCATCAAGAAAAAAAGGGAGAGGACTCAAATCAATAAAATAGGAAGCGAAAAAGGAGACATTACAACAGACACTACAGAAATACAAAGAATCATAAGAGACTACTACAAGCAACTATATGCAAGTAAAATGGACAACCTAGAAGAAATGCACAAATCCTTAGAAAGGTACAACCTTCCAAGACTGAACCAGGAAGAAAGAGAAAATATGAACAGACCAATCACAAGTAATGAAATTGAAACTGTGATTAAAAATCTTCCAACAAACAAAAGTACAAGACCAGATGGCTTCACAGGTGAATTCTATCAAACATTTAGAGAAGAACTAATACCTACACTTCTGAAACTCTTCCAAAAAATTGCAGAGGAAGAAACACTCCCAAGCTCATTCTACGAGGCCACCATCACCCTGATACCAAAACCCGACAAAGACATCACAAAAAAAGAAAATTACAGGCCAATATCACTGATGAACATAGATGCAAAAGTCCTCAACAAAATACTAGCAAAGGGAATCCAACAACACATTAAAGGGATCGTACACCATGATCAAGTGGGATTTATCCCCAGGATGCAAGGATTTTTCAATATCTGCAAATCAATCAGTGTGAAACACCACATTAATAAATTGAAGAATAAAAACCATCATCTCAGTAGATGCAGAAAACTTTTGACAAAATTTAACACCAATTTATGATAAAAACTCTCCAGTAAGTGGGCATACAGGGAACCTACCTCAACATAATAAAGGCCATATATGACAAACCCACAGCAAACATCATTCTCAATGGTGAAAAACTGAAAGCATTTCCTCCAAGATCAGGAAAAAGACAAGGATGCCCACTCTCGCCACTATTATCCAACATAGTTTTGGAAATCCTAGCCAGGGCAATCAGAGAAGAAAAAAAATAAAAGGAATCCAAATTGGAAAAGATGATGTAAAACTGTCACTGTTTGCAGATGACATGATACTATACATAGAAAATCCTAAAGATACTACCAGAAAACTACTAGAGCTTATCAGTGAATTTGGTAAGGTTGCAGGATACAAAATTAATACACAGAAATCTCTTGCATTCCTAAACACTAACAATGAAAGATCAAAAAGAGAAATCATTTACCCCATTTACCATCACATCAAAAAGAATAAAATACCTAGGAATAAACCTACCTCAGGAAGCAAAAGAACTGTACTCAGAAAACTATAAGATACTGATGAAAGAAATCAAAGATTACACAAACAGATGGAGAGGTATACCATGTTCTTTGATAGGAAAAATCGATATTGCCAAAATGCCTAAACTACCCAAAGTAATCTAATATTCAATGCAATCCCTATCAAATTACCAATGGCATTTTTTATAGAATTAGAGCAAAAATATTTATAATTTGTATGGAAACACAAAAGACCACGAACAGCCAAAGCAATTTCGAGAAAGGAAAACAGAGCTGGAGGAATCAGGCTCCCTGACTTCAAAATATACTACAAAGCTACAGTAATCAAAACAGTATGTTACAGGCACAAAAACAGAAATATAGATCAATGGAACAGGATAGAAAGGCCAGTGATAAACCTACTCACTTATGGTCACCTAATCTATAACAAAGGAGGCAAGAATATACAACGAAGAAAAGACAGCCTCTTCAATAAGTGGTGCTGGAAAAACTGGGCAGCTACATGTAAATGAATGAAACCACAACACTCCCTAACACCATACATAAAAATAAACTCAAAATGGATTAAAGACCTAAATGTAAGGCCGGATTCTATAAAATTCTTAGAGGAAAACATCGGAAGAACACTCTTTGACATAAATCACAGCAAGATCTTTTTTGATCCACCTCCTAGAATAATGGAAATAAAAACAAAAATAAACAAATGGGACCTAATGAAACTTCAAAGCTTTTGCACAGCAAAGCAAACCATAAACAAAATGAAAAGACAACCCTGAGAATGGGAGAAAATATTTGCAAATGAAGCAACTGACAAGGAATTATTCTCTAAAATATACAAACAGCTCATGCAGCTCAATTAAAAAAAAACACCCAATCAAAAAATGGGGGGAAGATCTAAGTAGACATTTCTCCAAAGAAGACATTCAGATAGCTAAGAGGCAGATGAAAAGGTGTTCAACATCACTAATTATTACAGAAATGCAAATCAATACTACAATGAGGTACTACCTTACACCAGTCAGAATGGCCATCATCAAAATTCTACAAACAGTAAATGCTGGAGAGGGTGTGGAGAAAAGGGAACCCTCCTACACTGTTGGTGGGAAGGTAAATTTGTAAAGCCACTATGGTGAACAGTATGGAGTTCCTTAAAAAACTAAATATAGAGCTACCATATGATCCAGAAATCCCACTCCTTGGCATATATCCAGAGAGAAAGATAATTCGAAAAGATACACGTACCCCAATGTTCACTGCAGCACTATTTACAATAGCCAGGATATGGAAGCAACCTAAATGTCCATCAACAGAGGAATGCATAAAGAAGATGTGGTACATATATACAATGGAATATTACTCAGCCATAAAAAAGAACGAAATAATGCCATTTGTAGCAACATGCATGGACCTAGAGATTGTCATACTGAGTGAAGTAAGTCAGACACATAAAGACAAATATATGAAATCACTTATATGTGGAATCTAAAAAAAGGGTACAAATGAACTTATCTACAAAACAGAAATAGTGTTACAGATGTAGAAAACAAACTTATGGCTGTCATGTGGTAAGGGGAGGGATAAATTGGGAGATTGGGATTGACATATACACACTACTATATATAAAATAGATAACTAATAATGACTTGTTGTATAGCACAGGGAACTCTACTCAGTACTCTGTAATGGCCTATATGGGAAAAGAATCTAAAATAGAGTGGATATATGTGTATGTATAACTGATTCACTTTGCTGTACACCAGAAACTTAAACACAACATTGTAAATGAACTGTACTCCAATAAAAAATTTTCTTAAATTAAAAAATATGCCAGTATCACATCTAATACAAATACCACACCTAATGCAATACTCCCTAATAAAAGTATCATTGTTAAAAAACATCCAATGCATTGCCATGATAAATACACTGAATAAACTAGGAATAGAAGGGAACTTCCTCCACATGATAAAAGCATTTATGAAAAACCCTCAGCTAACACCATACTTAAGGATGAAAAACTTATAAGGAAACTCCTAAGATCAGAAACAAGAGAATATCTATCTTCACTACCTCAATTCAAAATTGAAATGGAAGTTCTATCCAAACCAATTAGGCAAGAAAAAGGAATAAAAGTCATATAAATTGGAAAGCAAGAAGTAAAACTCTATTTTCCTGATGATCCTGTACATTAAAAAATCCAAAGAATCTACAAGAAAGCTACAAGAGCTAATAAACCAATCCATCCAAATTATAGGGCATAACATCAACACACAAAGAATAGTTTTGTTTCTGCATGTCTGCAATGAATAATCTGAAAAGGAAATTAAAGTAATTTAAATTTCATTTAAAATAGCAACTAAATAAAATCTTTAGAAATTAAATGAAGGAAGGAGATGCAAGATTCATACTCTGGAAAGTAAAAAACACTACAGAAAGAAATTAAATGAGACCTAAGTATTTGTGAGACTCCCCATGTTTATGATTCGAAGACTTAATATTGTTAAGATGGCAATACTTTACATATTGATATACGGATTCAATGCTATCTCTATGAAAATGCCAATGGCCTTTTTTTAATATGTGGAAAAACTAAACCTCAAAATCCTATGCAACAGCAAGGGTCCCCAAATAGCCAAAACAACCCTGAAAAAGAAAAAAATTGAAAGCCTTACATTTCCCAATTTCAAAACTTACTACAAAGCTACAGTACTTAAAATAGTATGATATTGGCATAAGAATATACATATAGACCAACGAAATAGAATTGAGTGTCCAGAAATAAACCTACACATTTGTGGCTAAAACAATTTCAAGAATAATGCCAAGAGCATTCAATGGGAAAGAACAGTCTCTTCAAAAATTATGTCAGGACAACTGAATATCCACATGTAAAATGATGAATTTGGATCCTTGCCTCATACAATACACAAAAATTAACTCAAAATGGATCAGTGACCTGAACATAAGAGCTAAAACTATAAAACTCTTGGGCAAAAGACATAGGGATAATTCTTCATGACTTTGTATCTATCAATGGTTTCTTAAATATGACATGAAAAGTACAAGCTTCAAAAGGAAAAAATAAATTGGACTTTATCAAAATTAAAAACTTTTGTGCATCAAAGGATATTACCAAAAAATGAAACGACAACTCACTGTTGGAAGAAAATATTTGCAACTCATGTATTTGATAAAGATCCACTGACCAGTACATATAAAGAAAGTGTACAACCCCCAAACAAACCCAATTAATAATAGGCAAAGTACTTGAATAGACATTTCTTCAAATAAATATACAAATGGACAACAAGTGTACAAAAAGCTGATCAACATCAGTAGCCATTAGGAAAATCCAAATGAAAACCACAATGAGATACAACTTCACACTAACTAGGATGCCTATATTAATAATTTTTTAAATGGCATTTAATAAGTATTGTTGAGAATGTGGAGAAAGTGGAACCCTTGTACATTGCTGGTGGGAATGTAAAATGTTACAGTCACTGTGGAAAAGAGTTTGGCCATACCTTAGTAAATTAAACATAGAATTACCATATGACCCAGCATATGACTCCAATATATCTGAGGTATTAAAATTTCCAGGGGTGGGTATGGGTAATGGGGAAAATATTGTCTAAAAAGCCTCCTTAGAAGGGTAAGAAATACAAGGTATTATAATTTCAAAATGGCTTTTTTTTTCAATTAGACCAGTGAATGGCGAACAGTGACATCTCACAATTTCAAGTATTTATTGGCCATTATTATATTTGTGATTGGGTGATATGGCTTTTTAAATTCCTTATAAATTTTTGGAGGTAGTAGTGTTTATTGATTTACAAGAGCTTTTACATAATATATTAGATGTATTAACAGTTTGACATACATATTGTTATATGGACACTATTTTATGCAGCCAAATCTCTTAATCTCTTTTGTATTTTCCCCTTTTACTGTCATATGTAGGGAGTCCTTTACCATGCCAATATTATGTAACTTTTTAAATAGACTTCATTTTTGGGAGCAGATTTAGGTTCACAGCAAAACTGAACAGAAGGTACAGAGATTTCCCATATGCCCCTTGCCCCCACACATTAGCCTACCCCATTATCAACATCCCCCCACAAGAATGGTACATTTGTTACAACTGATGAACCTACATTGACATATCATGATCACCTAAAGTCTATAATTTACATTAAGGTTAACTATTCATGTATATTATATGGGTTTGGATAAATGTATATTGACATGTATCCACCATTATAATATCATACAAAATGTTTCACTGCCCTAAAAGTCCTCCATGCTCCACCTATTAATAACTCTCTCTCCCTTAACCCATGGCAATCACTGAAATTTTTACTGTTTCCACAGTTTTGCCTTTTCCAGAATGTCAAATAGTAGTAATTATATATTATGTATCCTTTTCAGATTTACTTCTTTCACTTAGTAATATGCATTTAAGTTTCCTCCATGTCTTTTCATGTCTTGATAGATTATTTCTTTTAGTAATGATAATTTTCCATTGTCTGGATTTACCAAAGTTTATTTATCCATTTACCTGGGCACCTTGGTTGCTTCCAAGATTTAGCAATTATGAATAAAGCTGCTATAAACAATCTTGTGCAGGTTTTTGCGTGGACACAAGTTTTCGCCTGCTTTGGGTAAATTCTAAGGAATATGATTGCTGGATGATATGGTAGGAGTATGTTTAGTTTTGTAAGAAACTGCCAAACAGCCTTCAAGAGTGTCTGTACCATTCTGCATTCCCTCTAACACTGAGCAAGAATTCCTGTTCCTCCACATCCTCAACAGCATTTGGTTTTGTCAGTGTTCTGGATTTTGGTCATTCTAATAGGTGTGTATTAGAATCCCATAATTGTTTTAAATTGCATTTCCCTGATAATATACGATGTTGAGCATCTTTTCATATGTTTATTTGTCATGTATATCTTTTTTGGTGAGGTGTCTGTTAATGTACTTGACCCATTTAATTGTGTTGTTTGCTGCTTACTGTTGAGTTTTTAGAGTTATTTGTATATTTTGGGTAATAGTCCTCTATCAGATATGTTTTTTACAAATATTTTCAACCACTTTGTGACTTGTCTTCTCATTCTCTTGACAGTGTCTTTTGCAGAGCAGAATTTTAAAATTTCAACAAAGTCCAGATTATCAATTATTTCTTTCATGGACTGTGCTTTTAGTGTTGTATCTAAAAAGTCATCACTAAACCCAAGGTCATCTAGATTTTCTCTTATGTCAGCTTATAGGAGTTATATAGTTTTTCATTTAAAATTTAGCCCTGTGATCCATTCTGAGTTAATTTTTGTGAAGGATATAAGGTCTGTACCTCATAGATTAAGTTTTTTGCATGTGGATGTCCAGATATTTCAGCACCATTTATTGAGGAGACTAACTTTTCTCCATCCTATTGCATTTAGCCCTTTGTTGAAGATCAGTTGACTACATTTATGTCAGTATATTTCTGGACTCTCTATCCTGTTCCATTTATCTATTTGTCTATTCTTTTGCCAGTATCACACCATCCTGATTACTAAGTCTTGAAGTCAGGTAATATCAGTCCTCTGACTCTGTTCTCCTTCAGTACTGAGTTGGCTATTCTGGGTCTTTTGCTTCTTCATGTAAACTTTAGTATCATATAAACTTGCTAGGAGTTTGATTGGGACTGCATTGAACCGATAAATCAGGTTGAGAAGAACTGACATCTTGACAGTATTGAGTCATCCTACCCATAAACGTTGAGTGTTTCTCCATTTATTTAGCTCTTCTTTGAATTCTTTCATAGGAGTTTTGTAGTTTTCCTCATATAGATCTTACACATATTATGTTAGATTTATATATAAGTATTTCATCTTTTAGGTGCTAATGTAAATCTGTAATTTCAAGTTCCACTTTTTCATTGCTGGTGTTTAGGAAAACAATGGGCATTGTAATATTAATCTTGTATCCTGCAACTTTGCTATAATCACTTATTAGTTCAGAAGCTTTTTGTTGATTCAGATTTTCTACGTAGATAATGATATCATTTGTGAACAAAGAGATTTTTTTTTTCTTTTTGGACGTGCCATGTGACTTGTGGGATCTCAGTTCTCTGACCAGGGACTGAACCCAGGCCATGGCAGTGAAAGCCTGGAGTCCTAACCACTAGGTCATCAGGGAATCCCCAGTTTTATTATTATTATTTTTTGCTCTAAATCTGTATCCCTTTTATTTCCTTTTCTTGTTTTATTGCATTAGCAAGGACTTCCAATATGATGTTAAAAGCAGTGATGAAAGGAAACATCTTTACCCTGTTCCTGATCTCTTTGGGAAAGGTTCTAGTTTCTCACCATTATATATGATACTAGCTGTAGGCTTTTTGTAGATACTTTTTATCAATCTAAGGAAGTTCCCCTCTTTTCTTAGTTTTAAAGTTTTTATCATGAATGGGTGTTACATTTCTATCAAATGCTTTTTTCTGTATCCACTGATATGATCATGTGATGTTTCTTTTTTAGCTTGTTGATGTGATGGATTACATTAATTGATTTTTGAAAATTGAACCAGGCTTTCATACATCGAA
Source organism: Balaenoptera musculus (assembly GCF_009873245.2). Lineage (NCBI taxonomy): Eukaryota > Metazoa > Chordata > Mammalia > Artiodactyla > Balaenopteridae > Balaenoptera > Balaenoptera musculus. Next base: position 86,178,850 of record NC_045806.1, on the reverse strand, counting down.
AAATCCCACTTAGTCATGGTATATAACTTTTTGTACAAAGATCTTGATTTACTTTTGTAACAAAGGAGAAAGGGTTTTTAAAAAAGTTAACCCATCTGACTGTTTTAGGTGTATGTTTTGGGTGGGAACCTGGGCTTATTTCCTATCAATAGTTAATCTGTTGTCACAATATGCCTAGGATATTTCATTCCATTCTCCTCTCATTCAGAATGTCACTTTATCTACTGTTTCTGCAATGAGCCTGTATTTTCATGACTTCTGCATTTAAATTCTTCACCGTATTCCATATATTAGTAACAATCTTTCTAGTAAACAAATTAAAAATACCAGAGCTGGTGGACTTCTAAATGGAGTTTTTGCTTCCCTCTGAAGGGATCAGATTTTTGTCCACATATCCTATAATGAAATATTCCATGTCAATACTCTTGCTAAAGTGAATATATGGACTGTTTTTCAATAGGTGGCAAACTGTTTGTTACCAGTTTGCAAAGACATAACTAGCTTTCATCAAAATGTAAACGTACTCATAGCTACTTTCATCAAGAAAATTTTGCTACAAAAATAATGTGTGCTTTGATGTAGTCCATTCAAATTTTGGCACAAATTCCTTTTTTTCATTTTAGACTGGCACTTTGGGTAGCATCACTCAAGAATGATCATATGAGAGGAACATCAGCAAGATGGTGAAACAGGTGGTCCCTGGATTCAGTCACCCTCTCAGAAAGACAACTAGCATTTATCAGAGACAAGACACTTTTGTGAATATCCCAGAACCTGGGGGTGAGGCTGAAGCATTCCCTTGGACAGAAAAAAAAAAAAAGGCCAGAAAAACTACATTAGAAAAGATAGACGAGCAATTTCACTTTCATTGCATTGCCCCGCCTCCAGCCAAGCAGAATGCCACACTGAGGGTCCCTCCGGGTTTATGGCTACTCCAGCATGAAAAAGAGAGCTCAAGGTGGACATCCAGATTCCCCAGCAGTGTTAGACGATTCCTGGGAGTCCCACTTCAGTCTTACTTCATGGGGATCACTAGGGGAACCAGTGGGCCTAGACTACAGGGGATCTGCTAGAGATGAAAAGGGGGTGAGGCTCACAGCAACCAGCAAGCAGATCTTGGCAGACTGTATTCCAATTGGCAGCAGCTCCTGTGCAGAGAGCTCAGCCATCTTCAGAACCGTGCCAGTGGACTCAAGTCGGCAGGGAGCTTGGCTGGCAGTTCTGCCTGGTTTAGGTCCTCAGCCAACAGGCTGTCCCACGGAGTCCATCATATGACTTCACTTGGACAGAGTGGCAAGCCAGTAGCCCTGCCCAACTTCTAAGCATAGTCTCCAGTCCCACCCAACCAGTAAGCCTGGCTAGAGACCCCAAGCAACTACAGAGCCCATCCTATGGCCCACTGAGGCAGTGAGTCAAGCCAGCAGTCCTGCTCAACTTTGGAGCATGGCTTCCAGCCTCTCCTGAGCTGGGAGCCCAAACAGCAACCTCAGATTATAGCCCATGACCCCCATCCAGGCAGAGAGCCAAACCAACAGCCCCACCAAACTATAGAATATAGCATCTGGTCCCGCTTGACCAGGGAATATAAGCTGTGACACCATGTAGCCATGGCACACAGTCTATAGCTCCACACAGGCAGAGAGCCAAGCTGAATTCCCTGCCAAATTGTTGGGCATAGCCTCCAGCCCTGCCCAATCAGGAAGCCTGGCCAGAGGTCCTGGACTGTGGACCACATTCTTCAGCCCCACTTGGGCAGGAAGCCAAGAAAGTAGCCCTGCCCAAATGTGGAGGATAGCCTCTGCCTCGCCCCACCCTCCTCTAAGTGCGGAACCTGAATAATAACCTCAGACAGCCACAGAGCCCATTCTACAGGGCTATACTTGAATGGGTGGTCAAACCAGCAGCCCCACCTAACTGTGGAACAGGGCTTGCAGCTTCACCCAACAAGGGTGCCTGGGTAGCAACCCTGCTCAGCCATAATGTCCAGCCTATGGTACTGCCCAATTGGTGAACACAGCCTACTGCCTCATATGGGTAAGGAGCCTAACCACCAGCTCTGCCTAATCATGGAGTATCTACCATTGCCTCACTTGTCTAGGGAGAACAGAAAGCCATCCCACCCAACTGCACAGCACATCCTACAACCTCACAGAACTGCAGAGTATAGCTGGTGGCCATGCCAGACTAGGGAGCCTGGGCAAGTACCCCATTGGAGAGCCTACGCTATGGCCCTGGCCAACTGTAAGGCAAAGCTTATGGCTTTTCCTGATTATAGACAGCCTGAGGCCTGGTCTAATCATGAAACCCAGACTACTGGCCCACCTGACGCTGGAGCCCAGCTAGCAGGTATGTCCAACCAGGGAGCCCTGACAGCAGCCCTGCCCTAACATGGAGGCCAGCCAGCAGGCTTAACTGACCATGGAGCATAGCCATTGGCCACCACTCCCCTGATCTCACAGTATGGGAAGTGGTCCTACCAAACTACAGACCGTGATAGCAAGCCCTCTCTGCCCATGGACACTATAAGTGGTACATCCAGAACCCCAAACTGGACTGACTGATAAACAACTTTCCCTGCTAAATTGAATCTGTAAAGGTTAGAAGAAGAGACCGCTTCCTCAGTTACACAGATACTAACATACGAACACAAGGATCATGAAGGATCATGTAAACATGACACTACCAAAGAAAACTAATAAAGCTCCAATAACGGACCCTAAAAAAATGGAGATCTAAGAAATGATTGATGACAAATAATTCAGAATAATCCTCTTAAAGAAGTTCAGTGAACTACATGAAAACACAACTGGAAAACTGAACAAAACTAGGAAAACAATACATGAAAATAACTAGAAATTCCACAAAGAAATACAAACCATTAAAAACAACAACAACAGAAATCCTAGAGCTGAAAAATACAATGACTGAACTGAAGAATTCAATACAGAGCTTCAGCAACAGACTTGATGAAGCAAAATAAAAAATCCGACTTGAAGACATGTCATTTGAAATTATCAGGTCAGAGGAGCAAAAAGAAAAAAGAATGAAAAAGAGAGAAGAAAGCATACAGGACTTAAAGATCACCTTAAGGTGAAACAATATATCTGGGATTGTGGTAATCCCAGAAGGAGAGAGAAAGAAAGGGATAAATGTTTATTTAAAGAAATAATGGCTGCAAATGTCGAAACTTGGGGAGAGAAAAGGACATTGAGATTCACAAGGCCCAAAATTCCTTACATAGGATGAACATGAAAAGGGCTACACCAAGATACATTATAATTAAATTGTAAAAAGTTAAAGACAAAGAATTTTGAAAGCAAAAGGGAAAAGAAACTTGTTACATACGAGGGAGCCCCATAAGATTATCAGTGGATTTTGCAGCAGAAACCTTGCAAGCCAGGAGAGTACAGGAAGATACATTTAAAATATTGAAAGAAAAAAGTCAACCAAGAGTACTATATCCAGCAAAGCTGTCCTCAGATATAAAGGAGAGATAAAGATGTTCCCAAACAAACAACTGATGAAGGAGTTCATCAGCACTAGACTTGGCTTCCAAGGAATACTAAAGGGAGTTCTTCAAGCTGAAAAGAAATGATACCATTTAACAGTGTAAAACATATGAATGAGTAAAACTCATTGCTGAAGGTACATACTCAGATTCTCTAATATTGTAATGGTGATGTATAAAACAATTTCAACTCTAAAATTTTTTTAAAAACCTTATATATATGACAGCAAGAGAAGAAAGGAAGAGACTACAAAAGCCAGAAAACAACAGAATGGCACTGGTAAGTCCTAACCTATCAATATTATTTTAAAGAGAAATGGATTGAACTCTCCAATCAAAAGACACAGATAACTTAGGCAAAACATTTTCTGACATAAATCATAGCAATACTTTCTTAAATCAGTCTCCCAAAGCAAAAGAAATAAAAGCCAAAGTAACAAATGGGCCCTAATCAAACTTATAAGCTTTTGCACAGCAAAGGAAACCATAAACAAAAAGAAAAGACGACCTACAGACTGGGAGAAAATATTTGCAAACAATGCCACCAAGAGGGGATTAAATTCCAAAATATACAAACAGCTCACACAGCTCAATATAAAAAACAAACAACCCAACCAAAAATTGGGCAGAAGACCTAAATAGACATTTCTCCAAAGAAGACACACAGATAGTTGAAAGGCATGTGAAAAGGAATACTCAACATTGCTAATTATTAGCAAAATGCAAATCAAAACTATAATGAGGTATCACCCCACACCAGTCAGAATGACCATTATCAAAAAGTCTACAAATAATAAATGCTGCAGAGGATGTGGAGAAAAGGGAACCCTTGTACACTGTTGGTGGGAATGTAAATTGGTACAGCCACTATGGAGAGCAGTATGGACGTTCCTTAGAAAACTAAAAATAGAGCTACCATATATTCCAGCAATCCCACTCCTAGGCATATATCTGGAAAAGGCAAAAATTCTAATTTGAAAAGATACATGCACCCCAATGTTCAAAGTAGCACTATTTACAACAGCCAAGACTTGGAAGCAACCTAAGTGTCCACTGACAGATGAATGGATAAAGAAGGTGTGGCATATATATACAATGGAATATTAGTCAGCCATAAAAAAGAATGAAATATTGCCATTTGCAGCAACATGGATGGACCTAGAGATTATCATACTAAGTGAAGTAAGTCAGACAAAGACAAATATCATATAATATTATTTATATGTGATATCTTAAAAATGATACAAATGAACTTATTTACAAAACAGAAACAGACTCATAGACACAGGAAACAAACTTATGGTTACTGAAGGGGAAAGGGGGGGAGGGATAAACTAGGAGTTTGGGGTTAACAGATACACACTACTATATATAAAATAGATAAACAACAAGGTCCTACTGTATAGCTCAGGGAACTATATTCAATGTCTTGTAATAACTATAATGGAAAAGAATCTGAAAAAGAATATATATAAATAACTGAATCACTATTCTGTACACATGAAACACAACATTGCAAATCAACTATATTTCAGTTTAAAAAAGAATTATTAAAAAAGACATAGAATGGCTGAATGGATTTAAAAAAATAACAAGATACAATGATATGCTACCTATGAGAGATTCACATTAGCTCTAAGGACAGACATATGCTGAAAGTGAATGGATAGAAAAGATATTCCAAGCAAATGGGAACAAAAAGAACAGAGGTGGCTATACATGTATCAAGCAAAATAGACTTTAAGTTAAAAGTGCTTACAAGAGACAAATAAGATCATTATATAATGAAAAAGGGGTCAATTAATAAAGATGTAACAGTTGTAAATATTTATGCACCTAACATCAGAGCACTTAGTATTTAAAGCAAATGTTAACAGAATTAAAAGGAGAAATAAACAGCAATACAATAATAGTAGGTGACATTATTACTCCACTCCTAACAATGGATACATCATTCAGGCAAAAAATCAATGGGGGAAAAGCAAATTTGAACAACACTATAGATCAAATGTACCTACCACACATATAAAGAACATTCTATCCAACAGCAGCAGAATACACATTCTTCTCAAGTGTACATGGAACAACCTCCAGGAAAGATCATACGTTAGGCCACAAAACAAGTCTTAACAAATTCAAAATTATTGAAATCATACCAAGAATCTTTTTCTACCACAATGGTATGAAATTAGAACTCAGTAACAGGAGGAGAACTGGAAAATTCACAAATTTGTGGAAATTAAATAACACATTCCTACTCCTGAACAACCAATGAATCCAAGAAGAAATCTAAAAGGAAATTTTAAAACTCTTGACACCAATGAAAATAGGAACACAATATACCAAAAGTTATGGGAGGCAGCAAAATTATTTCTGAATGTTTATAGTTATAAATTTTCATTTTAAGAAAAAAGAAAGATCTCAAATAAACAACCTAACATTACACTTCATAAAACTAGAATAAGAACTAAGCCTAAAATTAGCTGAAAGAAGTAAATAATAAAGATTAGAGCAGACAGAAATATCTGCAATAAAGAAAACAATAGAGAGGATTAACCAAGATGATGGAGTAGAAGGACGTGCTCTCACTCCCTCTTGCGAGAGCACCAGAATCACAACTGGCTGCTGGACAATCATCGACAGGAAGACACTGGATTTCACCAAGGAGGATACCCTATGTCCAAGGACAGAGGAGAAGCCACAGTGAGACAGTAGGAGGGGCGCAATCAAAGTATAATCAAATCCCGTAACTGCTGGGTGGGTGACTCACAGACTGGCGAGCACTTATACCACAGAAGTCCACCCACTGGAGTGAAGGTTCTGAGCCCCACGTCGGGCTTCCCAACCTGGGGGTCTGGCAACGGGAGGAGGAATTCATAGAGAATCAGACTTTGAAGCCTAGTGGGAATTGATTGCAGGACTTCGACAGGACTGGGGGAAGCAGAGACCCCACTCTTGGAGGGTGCACACAAAATAGTGTGTGCATCAGGACCCAGGGGAAGGAGCAGTGACCCTGGGGGAGACTGAAACAGACATACCTGCTGGTGTTTGGGGGTCTCCTGCAGAGGCGGGGGCTGGCTCCGTTTCACCGTGGGGACAAGGACACTGGCAGCGGAGGTTCTGGGAAGTACTCCTTGGCATGAGCCCTCCCAGAGTCTGCCATTAGCCCCACCAAAGAGCCCGGGTAGGCTCCAGTGTTGGGTTGCCTCGGGCAAAACAACCAACAGGGAGGGAACCCAGCCCCACCCATCAACAGTCAAGTGGATTAAAGTTTTACGGAGCTCTGACCGCCACAGCAATAGTCAGCTCTACCCACCTCCAGAGCCTCCCATCAAGCCTCTTAGATAGCCTCAACCACCAGAGGGCAGACAGCAGAAGCAAGAAAAATTACAATCCTGCAGCCTGTGGAACAAAAACCACATTTACAGAAAGATAGACAAGATGAAAAGGCACAGGGCTATGTACCAGATGAAGGAACAAGAAAAAACCCCAGAAAAACAACTAAATGAAGTGGAGATAGGCAACCTTCCAGAAAAAGAATTCAGAATAATGATAGTGAAGATGATCCAGGACCTCGGAATAAGAATGGAGGCAAAGATTGAGAAGATGCAAGAAATGATTAACAAAGAAGAATTAAAGAACAAACAAACAGAGATGACCAATACAATAACTGAAATGAAGACTACACTAGAAGGAATCAATAGCAGAATAACTGAGGCAGAAGAACGGATAAGTGACCTGGAAGACAGAATGGTGGAATTCACTGCTGCGGAACAGACTAAAGAAAAAAGAATGAAAAGAAATGAAGACAGCCTAAGAGACCTCTGGGACAACATTAAACGCAACAACATTCGCATTATAGGGGTCCCAGAAGGAGAAGAGAGAGAGAAAGGACCAGAGAAAATATTTGAAGAGATTATAGTCGAAAACTTCCCTAACATGGGAAAGGAAATAGCCACCCAAGTCCAGGAAGCGCAGAGAGTCCCATACAGGATAAACCCAAGGAGAAGCACGCCGAGACACATAGTAATCAAAGTGGCAAAAATTAAAGACAAAGAAGAATTATTGAAAGCAGCAAGGGAAAAACGACAAATACCATACAAGGGAACTCCCATAAGGTTAACAGCTGATTTCTCAGCAGAAACTCTACAAGCCAGAAGGGAGTGGCATGATATACTTAAAGTGATGAAAGGGAAGAACCTACAACCAAGATTACTCTACCCAGCAAGGATCTCATTTAGATTTGATGGAGAAATCAAAAGCTTTACAGACAAGCAAAAGCTAAGAGAATTCAGCACCACCAAACCAGCTCTACAACAAATGCTAAAGGAACTTCTCCAAGTGGGAAACACAAAAGAAGAAAAGGACCTACAAAAACAAACCCAAAACAATTAAGAAAATGGTCATAGGAACATACATATCGATAATTACCTTAAACGTGAATGGATTAAATGCTCCAACCAAAAGACACAGGCTTGCTGAATGGATACAAAAACAAGACCCATATATATGCTGTCTACAAGAGACCCACTTTAGACCTAGGGACACATACCGACTGAAAGTGAGGGGATGGAAAAAGATATTCTATGCAAATGAAAATCAAAAGAAAGCTGCAGTAGCAATACTCATATCAGATAAAATAGACCTTAAAATAAAGAATGTTACAAGAGACAAGAAAGGACACTACATAATGATCAAGGGATCAATCCAAGAGGAAGATATAACAATTATAAATATATATGCACCCAACATAGGAGCACCTCAATACATAAGGCAACTGCTAACAGCTATAAAAGAGGAAATTGACAGTAACACAATAATAGTGGGGAACTTTAACACCTCACTTACACCAATGGACAGATCATCCAAAATGAAAATAAATAAGGAAACAGAACCTTTAAATGACACAATAGACCAGATAGATTTAATTGATATTAATAGGACATTCCATCCAAAAACAGCAGATTACACGTTCTTCTCAAGTGCGCACAGAACATTCTCCAGGATAGATCACATCTTGGGTCACAAATCAAGCCTCAGTAAATTTAAGAAAATTGAAATCATATCAAGCATCTTTTCTGACCACAATGCTATGAGATTGGAAATGAATTACAGGGAAAAAAATGTAAAACACACAAACACATGGAGGCTAAACAATACGTTACTAAATAACCAAGAGATCACTGAAGGAATCAAAGAGGAAATCAAAAAATACCTAGAGACAAATGACAATGAAAACACGACGGCCCAAATCCTATGGGATGCAGCAAAAGCAGTTCTGAGAGGGAAGTTTATAGCTATACAAGCCTACCTCAAGAAACAAGAAAAATCTCAAGTAAACAATTTAACCTTACACCTAAAGAAACTAGAGAAAGAAGAACAAACAAAACCGAAAGTTAGCAGAAGGAAAGAAATCATAAAGATCAGAGCGGAAATAAATGAAATAGAAACAAAGAAAACAATAGCAAAGATCAATAAAACTAAAAGCTGGTTCTTTGAGAAGATAAACAAAATTGATAAGCCATTAGCCAGACTCATCAAGAAAAAGAGGGAGAGGACTCAAATCAATAAAATCAGGAATGAAAAAGGAGAAGTTACAACAGACACCGCAGAAATACAAAGCATCCTAAGAGACTCCTACAAGCAACTCTATGCCAATAAAATGGACAACCTGGAAGAAATGGACAAATTCTTAGAAAGGTATAACCTTCCAAGACTGAACCAGGAAGAAACAGAAAATATGAACAGACCAATCACAAGTAATGAAATTGAAACTATGATTAAAAATCTTCCAACAAACAAAAGTCCAGGACCAGATGGCTTCACAGGCGAATTCTATCAAACATTTAGAGAAGAGCTAACACCTATCCTTCTCAAACTCTTACAAAAAATTGCAGAGGAAGGAACACTCCCAAACTCATTCTATGAGGCCACCATCACCTTGATACCAAAACCAGACAAAGACACCACAAAAAAAGAAAATTACAGACCAATATCACTGATGAATATAGATGCAAAAATCCTCAACAAAATACTAGCAAACAGAATCCAACAGCACATTAAAAGAATCATACACCACGATCAAGTGGGATTTATCCCAGGGATGCAAGGATTCTTCAATATACGCAAATCAATCAATGTGATACACCATATTAACAACTTGAAGAATAAAAACCATATGATCATCTCAATAGATGCAGAAAAAGCTTTTGACAAAATTCAGCACCCATTTATGATAAAAACTCTCCAGAAAGTGGGCATAGAGGGAACCTATCTCAACGTAATAAAGGCCATATATGACAAACCCACAGCAAACATCATTCTCAACGGTGAAAAACTGAAAGCATTTCCACTAAGATCAGGAACAAGACAAGGATATCCACTCACCACTCTTATTCAACATACTTCTGGAAGTCCTAGCCACGGCAATCAGAGAAGAAAAAGAAATAAAAGGAATACAAATTGGAAAAGAAGAAGTAAAATTGTCACTGTTTGCAGATGACATGATACTATACATAGAGAATCCTAAAACTGCCACCAGAAAACTGCTAGAGCTAATTAATGAATATGGTAAAGTTGCAGGATACAAAATTAATGCACAGAAATCTCTTGCATTCCTATACATTAATGTTGAAAAATCTGAAAGAGAAATTATGGAAACACTCCCATTTACCATTGCAACAAAAAGAATAAAATACCTAGGAATAAACCTACCTAGGGAGACAAAAGACCTGTATGCAGAAAACTATAAGACACTGATGAAAGAAATTAAAGATGATACCAACAGATGGAGAGATATACCATGTTCTTGGATTGGAAGAATCAACATTGTGAAAATGACTATACTACCCAAAGCAATCTACAGATTCAATGCAATCCCTATCAAACTACCACTGGCATTTTTCACAGAACTAGAACAAAAAATTTCACAATTTGTAGGGAAACACAAAAGACCCCGAATAGCCAAAGCAATCTTGATCAAGAAAAACGGAGCTGGAGGAATCAGGCTCCCTGACTTCAGACTATACTACAAAGCTACAGTAATCAAGACAATATGGTACTGGCACAAAAACAGAAACATAGATCAATGGAACAGGATAGAAAGCCCAGAGATAAACCCACGCACCTATGGTCAACTAATGTATGACAAAGGAGGCAAAGATATATACAATGGAGAAAAGACAGTCTCTTCAATAAGTGGTGCTGGGAAAACTGGACAGCTACATGTAAAAGAATGAAATTAGAATACTCCCTAACACCATACACAAAAATAAACTCAAAATGGATTAGAGACCTAAATGTAAGACTGGACACTATAAAACTCTTAGAGGAAAACAGGAAGAACACTGTTTGACATAAATCACAGGAAGATCTTTTTTGATCCACCTCCTAGAGTAATGGAAATAAAAACAAAAATAAACAAATGGGACCTAATGAAAGGTAAAAGCTTTTGCACAGCAAAGGAAACCATAAACAAGACGAAAAGACAACCCTCAGAATGGGAGAAAATATTTGCAAATGAATCAACGGACAAAGGATTAATCTCCAAAATATATAAACAGCTCATGCAGCTCAGTATCAAAAAAACAAACAACCCAATCCAAAAATGGGCAGAAGACCTAAATAGACATTTCTCCGAAGAAGACATACAGACGGCCACGAAGCACATGAAAAGATGCTCAACATCACTAATTATTAGAGAAATGCAAATCAAAACTACAATGAGGTATCACCTCACACCAGTTAGAATGGGCATCATCAGAAAATCTACAAACAACAAATGCTGGAGAGGGTGTGGAGAAAAGGGAACCCTCTTGCACTGTTGGTGGGAATGTAAATTGATACAGCCACTATGGAGAACAGTATGGAGGTTCCTTAAAAAACTAAAAATAGAATTACCATATGACCCAGCAATCCCACTACTGGGCATATACCTAGAGAAAACCGTAATTCAAAAAGACACATGCACCCGAATGTTCATTGCAGCACTATTTACAATAGCCAGGTCATGGAAGCAACCTAAATGCCCATCAACAGATGAATGGATAAAGAAGATGTGGTATATATATACAATGGAATATTACTCAGCCATAAAAAGGAACAAAATTGGGTCATTTGTAGAGACGTGGATGGACCTAGAGACTGTCATACAGAGTGAAGTAAGTCAGAAAGAGAAAAACGAATATCGTATATTAACGCATGTATGTGGAACCTAGAAAAATGGTACAGATGAGCCGGTTTGCAGGACAGAAGTTGAGACACAGATGTAGAGAACAGACATATGGACACCAAGGGGGGAAAACTGCGGTGGGGTGGGGATGGTGGTGTGCTGAATTTGGCGATTGGGATTGACATGTATACACTGATGTGTATAAAATTGATGACTAATAAGAATCTGCAGTATAAAAAAACAAACAAAACAACTAATACTAAAAAAAAAAAGAAAAAGAAAACAATAGAAAATATCAACAAAACTAAGAATTGTGTTTTGAAAGATAAACAAAATTGACAAACTTTTAGCTAGACTAACCAAGAAAAAAAGAAAGAGGACTCAAATAAATAAAATTATAAATGAAAGAGGAGACATTACAACTGATACCACAGAAATACAAAGGATCATAAGAGACTACTATGAACAATTATACACCAACAAATTGGATAAACTGCATAATCCCTACAAACATGCAACTTACCAAGACTGAATCATGAAGAAATAGAAAATCTGAACAGACTAATAATGAGTAAAGAGATCAAATCAGTAATCAAACACCTCTCAACAGATAAAAGCCCAGTACCAGATGGCTTCTGTGATGAATTCTACCAAATATTTAAAGAAGAATTAATGCCAATATTTCTCAAAAATTGAAGAGAGGGAACACTCCCAAACTCAATTGATGAGGCCACCATCACTGTCATACCAAAGCCAAAGAAGGACACTACAAGAAAAGAAAATTAGATGAGTTGAAAAAGAATATATATGTATAACTGAATTACTGTGCTGTACACCTGAAACTAACATGACATTGTAAATCAACTAGACTTTAATTAAAAAATCAAAAAAATAAAAAACAATAAAACTATGCCACAAAAATTTTTTTAATTAAAAAAAGTAAAGAAAATTACAAGCCAATATCCATGATGAAAATACATGCAAATGCAAATATCCTGAACAAAATGCTAGCAAACTGAATTCAACAGTACATTGAAAGGATCATATTCCACGATCAAGTGAGATTTATCTCTGAGATGAAAGCATGCTTCACCATATGCAAATCAATAAATGAGATCCACTACATTAACAGAATGAAGGATAAAAATCATATGATCTTAATAGATGTAAAAAAAAGTATTTGAAAAAATTCAACACCCTTTCATGATAAACTCTCAAAAATAGGGTATACAAGGACGTACCTCAACATAATAAAGGCCATACATGAGAAGCTCATAGCTAATATTATAGTCAATGGTGAAAGCATTTCCTTTAAGATCTGGAACAAGACAAGTGTGCCCACTCTGACTACCCCTATTCAATATAGTACTGGAAGTCCTAGCCAGAGAAATTAGGGAATAAAAAGCAACCCAATTGGAAAGGAATAAGTACAACTGTCTGTGTTTGCACATGAAATAAACTTATATTTAGAAAAGCCTAAAGACTCAACCAAAAAACTGCTGGAATGAATTTGGTAAAGTTTCGGGTTACACAATCAACACAGAAAAATCAGTTGTGTTTCTATACACTAACAACAAACTATCTGAAAAATAAAGAAAGAAAACAATTGCAATTACAATAGCATCAATAACAGTAAAATTCTTAGGAATAAATTTAAATAAGTGAAAGATCTGTACATTGAAAGCTATAAGACTTTGATAAAAAGAAAGTGAAGAACAAACGAATAAATGGAAATATATCCTGTGTTCATTGATCAGAATAATTAATATTGTTAAAATGTCCATACTACCCAAAGTGATCTATAGATTTAATGAAATCCCTATCAAAATTCCTATAGAATTTTAAACAAAAAAACAATCCTAAAATTCGTATGGAACCACAAGCAACCAATGCAGTCCTGAAAAAAAAGAACAAAACTAAAGGAATTACACTTTGTAATTGCAAACTTTATTACAAAGCTATAGAATCATAACACTATGGTACTGGCATAAAGACAGACATGTAGACCAATGGAACAGAATCAAGAGCCCAGAAATAAACCCACACATATACAGTAAACTAATATTTGACAAGAAAGCCAAGAAAAATCAATGGGAAAATATAGTCTCTTCAATACATTGTCCGGGGAAAAGTGGATATTCACATGCAAAAGAATGAAACTGAACCCCTACCTTACACCACTCATAAAAATTCACTTGAAATGGATTAAATGTCACACCCGAAACAGTAAAACTCCTAAAAGAAAACATAGGGAAAAGGCTCCTTGGCATTGGTCTTGGCAAAAAAAATTCTTTATATGACACCAAAATCACAAGGAACAAAAGCAAAAGTAAACAAGTGGACTACATCAAACTAAAAAGCTTCTGCACAGAAAAAGAAATGATCAACAAAATGAAAAGACAACCTACAGAATGGGGAAAAACATTTGCAAAACCTGTATCTGAAAACAGTTTAATATCTAAAATATATAAGGAAATCATATAACTGAATAGTAAAAATAATAATAATAATCTGATTTTAAAATGGGTAAAGGACCTGAATAGACAGTTTTCTACAAAAGAGATACAAACAGCCAACAGTTCCATGAAAAGATGACATCACTAATGTCATGAAAAGATGACATCACTAATGTCATGAAAAGATGACATCATTAGTCATCAGAGAAATGCAAATCAAAACCACAGTGAGGTATCACTTCAACCTGTTAGAATGACTATTATCAAAAAGACAAGAGATAATACGTGTTGATGAGAATATAAAGAAAAGCAAACTCTTATACACTGTTAGTAGGAATGTAGGTTAGTGCAGCCACTATGGAAGACAGCATGGAGGCTTTTAAAAAAATTAAAAATAAATTACCACATGATCCAGTAATCCCACTTTCGGGTATATATTCAAAGGAAATGAAATCACCATCTCTAAGAGATATCTATTCTACCATGTTCATTGAAGCATTATTCACAATAGACAAGACATGGAAACTACCTAAATATGCACTGACAGATGAATGGATAAAGAAAATGTTATATATATAAATATGTATAACATTTATTTACATATATAAATAAAATTCAGCCATGAGAATAAAAGGAAATTATGCCATTTGACATGGCAACACAGAGACATATTCTTTGGCCTGGCCAACACACTTTTCCATTTTGAAACTCCAAGAGAATTTCAAAGGAGTTGTATGAGAATATTAGTACCCCTCCACCTCAATCAATATGATATTAAAGATAAGATAAAATGGTAAAATTAATTGGAGAGTAATCATGTATGAATTATGGATATTACATTTCAGATAACCCACAGTGTTTGTTAGTTTGTTATAAACTGCAATAAGCAAACCTGTATGCTTCTAACACCAGAGAGAATTTACCTCAGAAACATATTTGAAGATAACTCCATATATTACAAAAGAGACATGAGAAATTGTTGGAGTAAGGGCATATTATTTAATAAATGATACTGGTATTATGTGGAAAGGATCCATTTCCATTTCCCTCTACATATCAGAAGCCAAAATTCATTCTAGGTAATTGAGTGTTTCTTTTTCTTTATCCTCCCACCCCTTTTGATATATTTAAGGTATGTAATCTTAGTGGAATTTGTTCACATGTACTGTGATATAACATTACTTGTTTTCCCAAATGATTAGCTAATTATTCTAACACCACTCACTAAATGTGTAGAAAAGAGTTAGCACAGCAGACCTGAGATTGCTAGCCTTATAAAGTGCTTACAAGGTTGGCCTTTGGCTGGATTCTGTTAACCTGGATTTAAAGAAGGTTCCCACCATTCCCAGAACAGATAAGATTGGCTCACTGTACCTAAATTCTTTGTGCAAACAATATGGTTTATGCTGAATAAGTTCTTTCCTTCTGGGAGTCTGGAATTTCGGTACATGCTAGGCAAAGGGTACCCCAACCTCCCCCAAATTTTGGGCACTGAGTATCTAATAAGCTTCCTTGATAAATAACATTTCACACATGTTGTCATCAATTGTTGTTGGAGGAATTAAGTGTATTCTGTGGGACTCCACTGGGAGAAGGCTCCTGGAAGCTTGCACCTGGTTTTTTTTTTAACTTTGCTCCATGCGCTTTTTTCCTTCACTGATTTGGTTTTGCATTCTTTTGTAATAAATCATAACTGTGAGTACAACTGTATACTGAACCTTGTAAGTCCTGCTAGCGAATCATTGAACCTGTGAATGGTCTTGAGGATCCCTGACACACTGAATCTTTCACTTTTCTCCATGAATCTGAACTGTCACCCTACTATAACTGCCCACATATATGTGGCAATATAAGGGCTCTCTATCTGTATTCCATTTAACTTTTCCTGAGTAGTTCTACTCTGTTTTGCCAACAGATTTGACAAAATTTTAAAAATTCTTTGTGGGGCAAATACTTTCCAACTTCCATATTATTTTTCTTTCAAAATTCCCTGGACTATTCACAGGCTTGTGTGTATATACAAATCAATAAGGAGTTCTTGAACCTTTAAGAACCTCTAAACCAAGAACCTCTAAAAGGCAAATGGGAAAAGCCTACACATACTCTGCTCACAAAAAGAAAACCAAACTGGCTAATAAACATCTCAAAGTAGGTTTAATCTCATTAATAATATCAAAACAACAATGCAATACCATGTTCCCCAATTCTATTAGTACAGGACTTAAAAATTTTGCTACTAGGGTTATAGACCTATTAAAAACTGTATCTACTAAGCTCACTATACAGTTCTAAGACAAATTATCCAGCCTACAGCCCCATCCCAAAGGAAGAAGTCCTTGCTTGACTCTTGAGTAAGGCATGACCACTCGACCAGCATTGGACACCTGAGGTGAGAGTTCATGGAGCTGATGAAAGGGATCACGAGTGTCACTATGAAGGGGGTAGATGGCCTTCTAGAAAATCTCTGAAGAATGGATAGGCCTTTGAAAGACATTATAGGGGGCTGGAGATGACTGGTAGGAAGGGACAAGTGAGTGAGAAAGTTGACCCCTCCAGGTGCAAGGAACTGTGTGAATAAGCTGTGGAGAAGATAATGTCTGTGAAAGCCTATTTTGTGTTACCTGTAAAATGCTATATAATGTATATTCTGCCATAAAAGAATGTCTTTTTAAAGACATTCTTTATGTTATACAAACCCTTCCTGAGACTAGAAAAAGAACAAAAACTATCCTAACTCATTTAATAAGACTAATATAACTTTGAAACTATGGTGAGAAAACTACGGCATAAAAAAATTAAATCATAGACCAATATCACTCATGAAGAATAATGAAAAAACTGGCAAGTTGAATCTAGCAGTATATTAAAAAACAGTAACAACAAAAAAAATACTGTGATAGAATGTCAAGGAGATAGGCATATCCACAATTACAGTCAGATTTCAGCACCTCTCTCTCAATAACAAGTACAGACAAAATAAGTAAAGATATACAACAGAAGACCTAAACAAGTTTATGAACCAACTAGACCTAACTGACATTTATAGAACAGTTCACAGGACAACAGAAAAATACACATTCTTTTCAAGTGCAATTGGAATATTTACCAAGATAGACCATATTCTTGGCCATAAAGGAAGACTCAATAAATTAAAAGGATTCAGGCCACACAAAGTAAGTTCTCTGACCACAATGATACTGTGGTCAGCACTGTAGAAATACATAACTGAAACATATCTGGAAAAGCCTCAAATACTTAGGAACTACATAGCCTACTTCTAAATAACTCTTGGATCAAAGAAGAAACTAAAAAAGAAATTAGTATGTAATTTCCATTGAAGAAAAATGAAAACACAATATATTAAACTTTGTGGGATAAAGCTTAAGCAGTATTAGAGGGAATCTTACAGTACTAAAAAGCCTATATTAGAAAAACAATGGTCTCAAATTAATGACCTCAGCTTCTATTTCAAGTAGCTAGAAATAAAATAGTAACAAACACAAAGTAAACCAAAGAAAAAAAAATAAGAGCAAAACCCAATGAAATAGAAACAAGAAAAACAATAAAGAAAACCAATAAAACTAAACACTAGTTTGTTGAGGTCAATAAAATTGATAAGCCTCCAGCCAGAATGATAAAGGAAAACAAAAGAGAAGACACAATTACCAACATTAGGAATGAGAGAGATGACATCACTAGATATTTTACAAACATCAAAAGGATAATAAGAAATTTATTGGCAAGGCTGAAGGTAAACAGACAACCCATAAATTGCTGATAGGGATGAAATTCTGTAATACCCCTTTGGAGGGATATTTCAGAGTATCTAATAAAACTACATATGAAGTTATCATTTGATCAACCATCCCCACTTCTAGGAATCTACCCTGAAGATATACCTCTAACCATACAAAAATTACAATTGCACAAGGTTATTCTTCCAGCAGTGTTTGCAACAGCAAAATATTGGAAACAAATGCCCATATATAGGAGAGTAATTGAACAAATTATAGTAGTGACACATAATGGAGGAATATGAATCTGTAAAAAAGAAATGAATAAGATTGCTATGTACTAATTGGCTTCAAATCTGTAAAATGTGCGAATACTGAGGTTAATGGGATTAGTAAAATTTATTCTTTTCTAACTATACTCTCCTAAAAGGACTTTGGCATCTTGTGGGTACCTCCTAAAGCTGAGCTCTGACCAAAATGGATTAGCACAAATAAGGGAGTGCCACTAAGGATAGATGCAAATCACCAAGTCTAAAGCACTGGCCAGAAAAAAAATACAAGGAAAAGAGCAAAGGGTCAGCGGAGGTGAACTTGTGAGAATATTCACAAGGCAGTTTGTAGGTGGTTCCCAGAAGGACCCTCCTCTGAGACCCAAGACTGAAAAGGGAGGGAGCCTCAGATGGAGCAGGTGGAACAATGACCCTTGTGTCTCTAGATGGGAACTGTTGAGGGCACAATGGGACTAAGCTCTTTCAGAATCTCACATCCAGGGCAGACCCCCAGGATTCTGCTGCCTGGGTTGAGATCCAGGGATCCTCTTGAGGGTTGAGAAGCTTGCTTATAACCCAATGAGAAATCCTATGTGAAGGGCCCAAAGCATCTAGGTTCCCTCCTTGTGAGTGTGTTGTCTCTCCCCTTCCCTAGAGCTGCCCAGATTCAGGTTCATTCCTCTCTTGCATCTCCAGGCAGCTGGAACCTTAGAGTAAAAGTCAGTCCTGTTGCCCTCTCATTACCCCCACCCCACCCCCGCCACTAACTTGCCCACAATATTGAGCCCAGCCATCCCCGCTGTCTGACAGACAGACAGAAGAGTGAGTGCCAACTAGGTGGGAGGAAGGGAGTGTAGCTCACAGTTCCTATCCTCACACCTGCGTTTCCTGATCCAGGGCCACCGGTGTTCACAAATTGTCACTTCACCGTTTCCTCTCTCTGGGCTCCCCTGAAGCCAACTGCTTCCACGTGTCCACCTCTCCCACCCACACAGAGAAACAGAGTCACGCAGCGCTGGGCGGGGAGACGGGGGTGGGGTAGGGGCTTTCAGAAGGCAGGAGGGAGCGCGAGGCTCCGAGACACTTCCTCTGCCCGGATCTAGTCTCCACCACCACCTCCCACGGATGCCAATATATGGCCTCGAGCCCACCTCCTCTAGCAGCGGCCGATGCTTCTCTCCACTTATGCCTCCCGCAGGATGACTTCCTGCCTCTTGAGCTCCCGGGCAAAAACAGACCCCGGCTAAGACGCTCACGATTGGCTGAGGGATTGTGTCCTCCGCCAACAAAGGCCATAATTCTGGGCGCTTGAGGGATTAGCTTTCAGGCTAGTGCAGCATGGAGAGACACCCACCCACGCACCCACCATCACGTCCTACCACTCCTCTCACGGCCGTCTGTCAAGCGTCAGGTGCAAGTCTTTCCCGTCCCTTTCCAGCGCGACAAACCTCTACGCCGGTCCAAGTGAGAGTGTGGTCACGTGACCCACAGTTAGTCCCACGTGACCGCGCACTCTGGAAGTCTGCGCAGCCCTGCAGCACGCAAGGCACAGTCCTCTGCCTCTGGGGGTGAGCTGCCTGCTAGAACAATCTGAAGCTCCCGATGGGGGTGAAGATAGAGAGCTGAAAGGAAGGCTGGATTCGGAGCCAAAGCTTCCAGCCCTAAGCCTGGGCCTTGCTCTGTAGGAGCACAGGGCTGGCGAGGAACACCCCATGAGGAGTTTGGAGACCAACTGACTCTTAATATTCTGTGCAAAACTCGGGCGACATATTAAAACACACACAGGATCTGTCTTGAAAAATATTGATAGCCAAAACAAACATCCAATCTCCAATTTCCACCACCAGGACGATCTCTGTTAGCACTTGTGGTTTGTGAATGGAGGCAAAACTGCCACTTTGCCCTACTTCCATAAACCTTGCAGCCTAGAATCCGGTAGGAAAAAAGCACTTTGCACCCTGAGACAAACGAAAAGTGAATAAAACTTTGTATATTTTCCTTTAGCCTGGACTACCCCCACCCCAAACCAACTTTATCCCTGACTTTTGCTCCTGTCTGAGGATACGTTATTACTTTTGTGAATCCGAAAAATGTGTACCATAAACTCAGAAACTTTGGAGAGTTTACAGCTTACTCCCTTTAAATTATGCATTTTTATTTAGCAAGCCAGTGCTTCTGAAGTTGTAGTCTCTCACACTTCTTTATTCCTTTGACATGTTTTACATGGTTGCAGGATTTTCCATAATCAAGTAATATACATTTGCATAAATTCAGTCCATTTCACACATCTTTTGGGGGGAGGGATCATCTTTCCATGTATGATACCAGTCTTTTCTATTTCACCAAATATAGAAGGTATCAGAGCTTTTCTTAGCCAATTTTAAAACCTATATATCATCAATTTTAGTGGCCTGTATGCTATTACCTTAACACTTTCCATGGCACCACCATGAAGAAATGGAACTCCTGACAGTTAAATTTGTGTGCTTTCTGGTCTTATTCTTTGAACCTTTAAGCAAGATCAAAGAAACACCCATACTTTGAACTGCAAAATGCAACTTCTCAGCTCTTAAAAACTTACCTTATCCTCTATATCCCTTAATACACTCCTCCCAGCCACTCCAGGCAGACTGGATACCTCACTCCCATAGGAACAGTTTTTCCAACTCCAAGCTTTTCTTCACAACATCCAACCTCTTCCTTACATTTCAGAGCCCAAATTAATTGGGTCCTTCTTCTCTGAAGCATACCCTGAGTAGCAGCCCATGGTAACATTTTCATTTAAAGATACGAGAATAGCTTTTTCAAGGAGCATTATTATTCATATGCTAATTACCTCTGTGTTATCGTATGTTATTTTTTGCATGTATGTTTTAAGTTCACGGAGAAGGGTGATTTCTGCCAACTTTAACACAGAACTTTATTGAAAACACAACATGATTCAAATAGACATCAATAACACTTACTTTGCTTACTTATGATAGCTCAGTTCACTATAAGCTTAAATGGTAAATTCACAATCTAGACACAAACAAGTATCAACAAATGTGCTTTCAGTTTTAATATTCGTTTGGCATCAGAAGATTGATCCAGCTCATACACAGAGTTTGGCAAAGTCAGTATCAGCATTAAAGTGTACATTACAACATAGAACCAACTTTGAAAACTAAAGCATTATTCAAGGACCCTAACTCAGGAACATAAGGACAATCAGAGGCAAGTGATTAATCATACTCATTTTTTTGTTCTGCCTCAGGGTCATTCTGATCATCTGTTTTGCCTTGCAGTTCCTTAGCAAATTTCTCAACTTCATGGAATGCAGAAATAAATGGCTCAAGACTGAAATCATCATCAGTGAACCACAATGCCTCTTTTTTAATATTGTTACCAATATTCTCAAGCATTGCTAGAACCACCTGAATATTGTCATTTGTCTCTTTCCTGTTAAAAAGGCCCATAAATTCTGACACTGCTTCAGCACTGAGTAGTTCTTTTGTCATGACAGGATTTTCAGACAAATTCAGTAGCATTTTCAGAACATGAAATCTTGTTTTGGTATTGCCCGTGGCTAACAAGGAGAGAAACCCAGATATATACTTGGCAACCAGTGTGTGATAGTCAGTAGTTGTAGTGAGGTGTCTAACCATCTTTATTCCAGATAACTGCTCAGGGGAATCCAACCTATAAGCAAGAGTTTCCTCACACACTTGACATACGTATGTCTGAATCATGTTTAGATTTGGATAAGGTGGAGCCATGTGAATCATATTTTCCAAAAACCTTGTCTTAACTCGGGAGGAGGGATAATTGAGCAAGGTTTCAATAAGTGAGACAACACCTGAATCGCGAATGAAATAACGAGTAAATTGAGAAGCACTCCTCATACCCATTGCAATTTTAGATATTTCATGAATGAAAGGATCTCGAATTTTGTCCATTAATAGAAGGAGTTCTTCAAACTCTTCAGGACCAATTTTAAGCTCACACTGTATGCAGTTGCAGAACCAACTCTCAGGTTCTGCACTCTCCCTCGTCCTAAGATGTTCTCGAATTTCCCTGACTGACCGGTAGGACGGATCATACTGAAATGGGAACTCAGGGTCAGGCTTATCAGGCTGAAGCAAAGATTCCTGCTCTTCCCCTTCTAGGCTCAGTTCCATGTGCTTGGGCTTTCCTCCAAACATTTCAGAGAACAGAAATGCTGCTTCTTTTGAAAATCTAAAGGGGCTTGGGGATGGGAAGCCAACCCTACCCCATGGGCCAGGCTTGAACTGAACAGCAACCTCCTCCCAGCTCTGCGGCCTGCGTAAAGCATCAGGCTCCTGCTCAACTGAACATGTGGACCTGCAAATGGCCCTGTACACAGGGCTAGGATTTGATTCAAAATGGGCCTCATCTCCTGCCCAGAACCAGGACCCCACTATGGCTTCATCCTCCTCAGCTACTGTCCTTGACTCATAGTTGGTTCCATTACCAGTCCTGTTATTGGCCTCATTTTTAGCTCCAAACCAGGACCCAACAACTGCCCCTTCCTCATTTTCTGGCCTGGATTCAGAGGTGGCCACAGTTTCAGTCTCATTAATGGCCTTGTCTCCAGACCACAACCAGGACTCAACAATCATCTCTTCATCATCCTCTGGCTTATATGCACAGCATGTTTCTGCTTCTACATTGATTTCTTTTGCATCCCAGAACCAGGATCCAAAAGTGGTTTCCTCTCCAGACCTTGATGTGGTCTCTTCTATTGCCTGGGGTCCAACGTCTATATTATATTCTTCAGCCCAGAACCAGGACCCAACAATGATTTCCTCCTTTTCAGTGCCATGCTTGGACTCAAAACTATCCCCTGCCTCCAGACTGGCTTCTTCTTCAGCCCAGAACCAGGACTCAACAATGACTTCCTCCTCTTCAGCTTCTGGACTGTATTTGCTGCAAATGTTAGCCTTGTTCCTAATGGCCTCTTCCCTGGCCCAGAACCAAGACCCAACAAAATGTTCCTCTTCAGCTGCCAGCCTGTCCTCTTCTCTAGCCTCTGCTTCTGTTTCAAGCCTGTCTTCCTCCCCAGCCCAGAACCAAGAACCAATAATGTCTTCCTCTTCAGCATCTGGCCTGGATTCTTCTCTATCTGTAGCCTCTATAATGGCTTTATCCCCTTTCCAGAACCAGGACGTGATCATGGTCTCCTCCTTGGTTGGTGCCTTGGCTTCTTCTTCAGTCCTATCATCTATACTGCCCTCTTCCACAGCCCATAACCAGGGCCCTACAGTGGTCTCTGGCCTTGTATATTTTCTGGACCAGAACCATGAATCAACAGTGTCCTGTTCCTCCTCTGGTCTAGACTTCCAGCTGCCTCCATTGGCAGCAAACATACAGGGATCTTCTCCTGACCAGAAGTCAGACTCAGTATTGATCTCTTCAGCAGTTGTCATAAATTTACATTGGGCACCAGTGGCATACTTCATACTGATCTCTTCAGTGGTCCCAAACCAAGATGATATAATACCCTTTTCCTTGTCCTCCAGGCTAGACTTGTTGCTGACTTCAGCCCTCCCACAAGCTTCTACTCCAGCCCAGAACCATGACCGAATAATGGGCTCCTCCTCTTCAGTCTCTGGCATAGTGTCACAATTGACTTCAGCCCCAGAATCCATCTGGGCCTGGTTTCCAGCCCAAAACCAGGACCCAAATATTGTCTCTTCTTCAGCTCCTGGCCTGGCCTCTTCTCTAAACTCAGGTTCTGTATTGATTTCTTCTCCAGCCCAGAACCAGGGACCAATGACCTCTTCTTCCTCAGACCTTGGCCTGGACCCACAGCTGGCCCCAATACCAGCTTCCACACTGGCCTCATCACTGACCCAAAACCAAGACCCAAAAATGGTCTCTTCTTTAGCCTCTGGGTTGGTTTCTTCATTACCCCAGAAGCAGAAACTGGCAGTGACCTTTTCTGTATCATCTGCTGGCACAGATTTGGAAGTGGCATCAGCCTCAGTTTCCACACTGGTCTTTTCCCCAGTTCCAAGCATAGAATTGCCAATAGGCTCCTGCTCAGTCTTTGGTCTGAATTTACCACTGGCCTCAGTCCCCATACTGGCCTCTTCTTCAGTCCAGAACCAACTGCCAACAATGGACTCATCCTCCACTTGAGAACAGGACTTGACAGTGTCCCCACCCACTATGCTGGACTCTTCTGCAGCCCAGAACCAGGCCCCAGTGAGGAACTCTTCCTCTGACCTGGCTTCTCGCTTTGTCCTGGCTCTGGCCTTGATTTTGGCCTCTTCCTTTGCCATTGCTCTGGCCCTGACCTCTTTCTTGGACTTGGGCCTAGACAAGTTATTAGCCTCTTCTCCAGGCCAGAACCAGGACTCTTTTTTGACTATATCCATAGACCCAGACATGAAATCAATGGAAGCTTCTCGCTTGGCCCTGTGCCTGACCCTGACATCGGCCCCTTTCCTGGCTCTGGGTTTGTACCTGGCCTCCTCTCCAGCCCAGAACCAGGATTTTACATTGTCCTCACATTCAGACCCAGAATTAGATTCAGAGACTTCTTTCTTAGACCTAAACCAGGACCTACTATTGGTCTCTTCCCTGGGCCTAGACCAGACACTGGTCTTTTCTCTGGCCCAGAACCAGGATGTCTTAATAGATTCATCCTCAGAACCAGAACTGGATGCAACATAAAGCTCCCGACTGGTTTTGGGCCTAGACATGGCCTCTTCTTTGGCCATGTGCCTGGACCTAGTACTGGCCTTTACCCTGTCTCTAGGATGAAGCCTTGTACTGACCTCTTCTCTACTCCAGCACCAGGAGCTCAGAGAGGATCTATCCACCCATCTGAAATCACAATTGTGAGAAGTCTCTTTTTTGGATGTAGGCCTGGGATGGCACCAGGACCCCATATTCGTCTCCTCCTCTGACTCAAACAAAGGCTGGATACCTGATTGGGACTTGACCTTGGTGCCAGGAAAGGACTCAGCATCCATACTGACCAGTTCCCTATCCATAGACCAGATCTTAGTTTTAGCAATGGACCCAGACTCAGTACTGATCAGTGACCAGGATACAGCATTGGTTTGGGACACTCCCTCTGTCTTCAGTAGTGCCTCAGCATGAAACTCAGTCTTGGCCCATGAATAGGTTTCATCCATGGACCTTGCCCCAGTGACTGCCTTGGCCTCACTCTTAGGATGTGTCCCAACTACTGCCATGGTCTCAGTTTTGGGCCTTGCTCCAGGCATTACCTGGGCCTGGGTCCTAACCTTGGGTCTGACCACCACTGGGACTTCATTCTCTCTCTCAGCCCCACCCGCAACTTCTTCTCCAGGCTTCTTTTCAGGCTTGGCCTGGATGCCAGGCTCAATCTCAGCCCCAGTCATAGTACAAGTTACAGAGGAGACCTGATTAAATACTGCTATCCCAGTCAGTCTCAGCCTCTACCACAGATCTGTCACAGTCTTGTATCTTCACACTCTAATCTTTTGATGATTCAGGTGATACAGTTGGAAACAAAAGTTAGAGTCAATCACCAGTCCAGCAGTCAATCAGCCTCCTTCCCAATCCCAGCCTCAGCCAATACTACAGTCAGAGTGAAGAAAAAGCACAACCAAGATGGGAGAGGATGGATGATTCTTGGGTGGGTGTAGACCTGTTGAGGGTGGTGGTCAGCAGCAATTCCAACACCACCAGAGCTGCCACTGGAAGTCAATCTAGGAAGCGAGAATGACATGGGGCTTTGAGTCTATTCCAACTGTGTCACTCCATGAAGACTCACATAGAGAGACTGGACCTCGAATGCTTGATGGGAGAGTTAGGCTATTAGAAGTCTCTCTATCACCTTCATTTTTTCTACAATTTTTATCCCCAAAGCTGCCATATTACTTTGCCTGTTATTAAACAGGTTATGAAGATGGTGGAAAAGTATCTGGGCAATGGAAGAGACTGAGGAGCACCCAGGCCAGACCCTAATCACTCTTGGACCTATGTTGGTCTCCTCTACCCCACCCAAAAGTTGTACCCATTCCCATACCAACCTGCACTGATGTGGCACAATTTCTTGCTCCTTTCCTTGATTCCAGTGGCGTCAAACTCTACAGCAGCCTGCATATCCTGGGTACAAGTAAACATATAGCAGAGAATGGAGCCTGACTGCTAGATAGACAAGCAAGAACCCTGACCCCTGATACAAACATCTCTCTTTCTGTTTAAGGGTCTAATATGTCTAATGTTTTCTGTCTCCTGGTTCCTACACTTAGGTCTTTTCCTCCCATTCATGACTCAATCCACACTTACCCCACTCTTCCTAATATCTCCTGCAGGAAATGGGCAAGGGGTTCTGCGGCAATGTGCAAATTTGACAGAGAGTAGGAGAGGTGGAGGAGGCCCTGAAACCACTTGGATCAAAGAACCTGCCATGATAATACTGTGCAGCTGTCTCCTGCATCGCCCCTCTTCGCACAAACCTCCAGAGATTTGAACCAGACTCCTCCTCTTTTCTTTCCTTGCAGAAGTGACCAGCCTTAAAGCAGGCCTATGGAAAAACAGATCAAAGGTAAGATGGTCAAGAAATAATGGTAGCAGCTGTGTGCTTGGTGGACAGACAAACAACAAACATAGGAGTACCCAAGTTATCTATCTTTTAACATTTACAGTCCCGTTGGTTAGAATATTTTCTTTTAACTTAAGCCCTATGGATCAGGCTTCTGGATAACTCATCTTCACATCACACACTTCCTCTTAGTCTCTTCTCCAATTCTGAAGATTCACTACTTGGTGTTCACATCCCTTGTGCTATACAACATAGATTGGGGGAAAGGCGCTCGCATATTCTAGAAAACAGGTTGTGCGGTGGTACTTGTATTTACGACTTCTGTCCCACCCTCACCTCCCAGTCCATCTTTTCCACCCCCAATTTTGGATGGAGGTGAGGGAGGAAGGCCAGGAAGTGTGGAGAAACAGGGTAGAGAGGAGACTTTTAGGAGGTATTCCCGGATGCCTGACCTGCTCTGGTCGCAGTCACCCCATCCCGATTCGGGTGTCCAGTCAATGGCTGCTGCCCACCCTCCCCCCCATCCCCACACAACGCCAGAAATACAGGCCGTTTTCCCGTCCCTAGTTTTTCTCAAGCCTCTCCTCTACAGATGCACGCCGTGACCTGAAATCGCCAGACCTACCGCGCACACAGGACACCCCGGCATCAAAGAGGCGCCTGTGGGAAGGGACAGCACCCGGCACGCGGGGTCCGACAAACCCCTTTCCAGAATCAGGGACCGGGCGGGCGGCCCCCCGCGCCCGCCCGCTCGGCACCCGGCTCCGACCGCCACCCCCGGCGGCCTCCCCGACGCCCCCACCCCGGCTCCCCTCCGCCATTTCGCCCGCAGCAGCCTCCCCCACAGCCCTCTCCTGGCACAAGCACCGTCGACGGCGGGGCGCGGGAGTCCAGAAAGCCCGCCGGGGAGCGGCCGCGCCGTTCGCCTCCCCAGGATCCGAGGGAAGCCCTGCGGCCAAGACCTCGCGCCCTGGACCCGGTCCGCGCCGGTCGCCGCCTCCTCAGCGCCAGGGGTCCACCGACGCTGCGCACCTCTCTCAGGGACCCGCTCCGACCCGGTTGCCTCCCCCTCGTCAGGCTGCCAGGGTCCGCGGGGCAGGGTGTGAGCCGGTCGTCGCCCCCGAGACACCCCCACTTGCCTTCGCAGGCGCAGGGTCCCGATGGTCGGCCTCCCCCTCCTGTCGCAGCTCCTCACTCGGATTCCCACCGCTCGCCGTGCGGACAGAACGGCAAAGAGGCGTCCCGCCCCCCGCGCGGCTGCGCCAAACCGGGCAGGGGCTGCGAAGGCTGCGGCACCAACAGCTCGCGGCGAGGGTGTCGGGAAGGGGGCGGAGGGATACGGCACGAATGGGCTCGACGCCCCCTCCCAGGCCCACCGTAGTTCCGACCCAGAAAGGGGCGGGGCCGGGAGGAGTCCCGGCCTCAGGGGCGGGGCCACGCCGGCCCTCCACCGCCCCCCGTCGGGCAACCACCCTCCCCGCCCCGCACACTTCTGGCACCGCAGCGTGTGGGGCCGGCGGGCGGTGGGGGCCGGGGTTGGGAGGGTAGGGAGGGGCTGCGCTGGAGGGAGCAGCGGATGGATACAGATCGTCCCGGGGGGAGGGTGTGTGTGTCTGTGTGTGTAGAGGACTGCTCGGAGTCCGCCCCCCTACCTTCCCCCATCGCGCCCGCCATCCTCACTGGGCGCCAGTGGCAGAGGAGCTGTGAGGACGGCCCTCCCCGGGTCTGCTTTCCACCTTCTGGGGCCGCGGGCGGGAGGAAGGTGGTGGGAGGCGGCGCCCGTGGAGGCCGAGCCACTGCCTCTCTAGGGAAGGCAGCCCTAGATAGACCTCTGGCCTGAGGAAACAAACCACCTGTCTGCGCCAGTGTCGTCATCCTCTCTGCCACACTGCCATTTTCTCAGTCGCAGTGGTAGCACGGTAGCACAGTTTGCCATTTCGCCGCCCCCACAGTTGCCCAGGAAAGAGGGCCTTTCTCTCTCAGGACCCGCACCGGCTCAGACAGTCCTCCCTGTCTCTCATCCCATAGCCACGTGTCAGGCACCAGGTAGGGCCGGTCCTGGCTTCTCTCCCCGGGTTCTGTCAGGTCTTCTCTTGCAGTTGCCTCCAAGCGCTCATCATCTTTGGCAGGGTGGGAATGTGGCAGGGATTAGAACCAACTGGGATCTCACACACTTGCCATACACACCAGTCTACTTTCCCCAGCCATTCTTTGGAGAAGGCCCCACCAGGCACCCACTTCCCCAAGACAGAAACCTGCTGGCCCTTGAATCCTCTGATTCCTGCACTCCCATATCCTTCCTGTAGTCTCCAGCCCCTCCTTTCTGTGCTCCATGGGGCAAACAGCAACCCTGGTTAAGCACACCTGTGGTTGAGCACAAACCTGCTGGCACTGTTGCCCGTTTTAAAACCCACCTAAATGGCACGCTCGCTGTGGTAAGCTGAATAAAGGTCCCCCAAAGATGTTCACGTCCTGTTCTCCAGAACCTGTAAATATGTGATGTTACATGGCAAAGGAGAATTACGGTTGCAGATGGAATTAAGATTGCCAATCAGCTGAATGTAAAGTAAGATTACACTGCTGTATCTTGGCCAATGCCATGGCAAGGCTACTTTAAATGTGGAAGAGGCAGGCAGAAGAGTCCGTGTCACAGTGAGGTTGCATGAGAAAGACGCCACAAGTGGACGGGATATCACTAGTTTTGAAGATGCAAGGAAGCCAGAGGCCAAGGACTGCAGGCAGACCCAGAAGTTGGAAAAGGCAAGGAGACAGATTCTTCCTAGAACCCCTTGGAAGAATGACGTCCTCCTATCACCTTTATTTCAGACCAGAGAGACCCTTTTCCTATTTCCAACCTTCAGGACTGTAAGATAATATTTTATTGTTTTTGTTTTTTTAAGCCAGCAAGATTGTGGTAATTTGTTACAGCAGCAGTGGGAACCGAATTCACTCACCATCCTGATAAAGTCCATTCCCCTTCACTTTCTTGAATTGGGCTTCAGCCCCTGGGAGGATCAGTTTGGGCGCTCATCTCTCACCACTATAACCACCCTCTTAAGCGCCTTCTCTCTTTTCTAAAGAAGAGAGATTTTGCAATCATCTTTGAGGTTCGTCTTGGAGAAAGTCCCTATTTACTGAATATCATGGATGCTTACCAGGATGAAAAGGGAACCTTATTCTTACCATGAATTTTCATATCAGCTTTTGTTATTAGATATTTATTATAACTGTACAATATTTAGGTGATAGAGAAAAAATCTAGAGATGATTCTATACTATATCTAGAGACAACAGATGTCAGTTTTCAGAGGAAAGTCTTTCACTGTGCTCTTTCAATGGCCTCAGCTGAATTGTGGATTTTCTTTGTTCCAAAGTATACTCTCTTGGGTGAATGCCAGGGTGGAAGAAGGGAGTCTGAGCTCTTCTGGGATCTGTGCGTGTGCATGAATCTCTTTGCCTCTCTGAACTGTTCCTTCCCCTTCTGAAAGTGTCTGGTGCCTTTTATTCATTCAACAAATATATATGAGTATCTGCTTTGCCCTAGGCACTGGAGATGCAGTAGGAAAAAAAACACTGGAAAGAAATATCTGTTCTCTTGAGTTTACATTTACTTGTGTTTTCTATTTTATTTAGCTTTCTATCCTAAAAGTTTATGGTCATACCAATGCAAGCTTCTCTGGTAATTTCCAGGTGCTGGGATATTGATCCCAAAATATTTACTGGCAGGGGAGTGGATCTACCAAAACTGACTGATTTTACTGTGAGACTTTGAAATATCTTTTGGACAATTTGTTCTAAATTCATTTACAGAAGACACTATTGCTGTTAACATTTATTGAACTGAGAAAAGTCCTATTTTAAACTTTTTATGTGTTAGCTCTTTATGTGTATCTATCAGATAGATTAAGTGTCATCTTTAAAATCAGAGAGCAAAGAAAAGATTTAAACAAGATGCTGATCTATGTCTGTCTGTTAAGTAATATTATATTTACTTCCTTGTAAAATGGATTCTCGTGTGATTGCAACAGCCACAGTTTCACTCTCCAGTGTCTCCACTAGCACCTGTGTAACCCTGACTAGCCTCTGAAATATAAATTTCTGTAGGGTAAGTGCTGGGCATTATGCTTTTTGATTTCAGTTTAAGTGCCTGACGTTAAGCTTTTGTTTGCCAAGGCATCCATTTCAAAAGAAAACCAGCTTGAATAATCATATTATGGGCTGTAAGACATAGCTACCAGCAAAAGGACCTGAGAAGGAACTAGGCCACTCCCACTCATTAAGTTCCCTCTTTCAGAAAGCCTTGGTTAACCTAGACAACTGAGTCCTTGAGAGATCCTGCCTTTTCCTTCCTGAGACTACTATCTGCTCTTGTGCTTTAAATTAGCCAATAAAGACAACCTGACAAATCCTAGGCTCTCTACACTGGGACCCTAATAAAAGCAGAGCCCCAGCTTCATGTTCTCTCTGTCTCTCTCTTCTCCCCAAATAATTCGCCCACCAGTAAGCCTGGGATACAGAAGCAGCTGTGCTGCTGCACTATACCCACCCCACCTCCCACATACATGCACATGAACTTTCACACTAGCATATCCCTTGCCTGTGCAGCTTGAGTGATCTACTCTTGTCTCTCTCAGTCATTGTGGTCATGGACCTAGTTTTCCCCATTTAGCTTAATTTACCTTTCTTCTGTCCTTCATGTGCCTCAGGCAAACTTTCCCTCTGGGATCTCCCTTTTGTTCAAGGTTGATCCAAACCCTATGTATTCTTAGAATATATCCATTCTCATATTCCTGAGTTTCAGGAGCTTTACACAGGAACTCAAGTCCCTTGCATGTGGGACCAACCAGGCTGGGTTGCATTCTTGTAAACTATGAAACTGGATCAATAGATGTCTACTGGGCTTCCCTGGTGGCGCAGTGGTTGAGAATCTGCCTGCCAATGCAGGGGACACGGGTTCAAGCCCTGGTCTGGGAAGGTCCCACATGCCGCGGAGCAACTGGGCCTGTGAGCCACAACTACTGAGCCTGTGCGTCTGGAGCCTGTGCTCCGCAACAAGAGAGGCCGTGATAGTGAGAGGCCCATGCACCGCGATGAAGAGTGGCCCCCACTTGCCGCAACTAGAGAAAGCCCTCGCACAGAAACGAAGACCCAACACAGCCAAAAAAAAAAAATTAATCAAAAAAATGTGCAAAAAAAAATAGATGTCTACCTTCAGTAGAGACTGAAGAACCTCTAGGAAAGATCTAAACTGTGTCTACTACTTGAGACAAAGCACATCTAAAGAACTTGTGGGGAGGCCTGACCCAAGAATATTTTCAGGTTATATTTGGAGTGGGTTCTTCTTTAAGAGAATTTATGCTGAAGGAAAACAGAGCCAGGCACAATGACCTCAGCCAGGAACAATGCCTTTTCATTAGGGGAGTATAGCTATTCTAATGGCAGCACTGGGATTAGGACTCCTATTTTTGCCTCTTCTAACATATGCCTTCAACTGTATGTCTGTTACAACAAAGGCAGGTTCATAAGTTGTCCTGAAAAGCACAGTTTGCAAAGAAATTATATTCTGGGGTGCAGATCCCACTTATAAAGTATAACCTAAAGAGAGGAAAACGTCCTCCTCTCCAACATGGCTTTAAAATTTAGAGTAGTACTCAACTCTAACATGATGAGGACTCTGGGTATGGGTAGTGGTTGGACAAATTAGAGGGAGCAATTGGAGGGACTTAAGTGCTTCACAGTAAAGCTTACTGTGGCAACCACACATGGAAAAATGGTGTGAAAACCATCAAAATTCAGGACATGGGAAATACCCCTTGCAGATTTCTAGAACTAAAGGGGCTGGTGAGGTGAGTTCATGGTTATTAACTTTGCAGGGAGAAGAAATCCTGAATTTCCACAATGCCAGCGAATATTGGCAGTTAATTGAATGTTAAAGTAACTTTTCAAAACAGAAAAAATATGCGATGGGGCATCACCGTAGTCTGCGTCTAGCCAGCAAAATGGGAAAAAAAGAGTAGAGGTAGTCCACCTGCTTCTTAAAATCCATGATAAAGAAATGCCTACATCATTTACACTTACATTTCATTGATTGGAATTCAATCACCATTTGTTGAAAATCCCGTCCATTCACAAGCTGTGCTGGGACAACTAGATATCCACATGCAAAAGAATAAAATTGTCTCAGCAAACTAGGAATAGAATAGAACTTCCTTGACTTGATAAAGAACATATACAGAAACACCACAGCTAACACCATACATAATGGTTAGGAACTAGCTTTACCATTAAGATCAAGAAAAGTCAAGGATGCCCCCTCTCACCACTCCTTTTCAAAACTGTACTGGAATTCCTAGCTAATGCATTAAGACCAGAAAAGGATATAAAAGGAATACAGATTGGGAAGAAGAAATAAAACTGCCTTTGTTTGCAGATGATGTGTTTGTCTATGTAGAAAATCTAAAAGAATATCCAAAAAGATTGGAACTAATAAGCAACTCCAGTAAGGTTAGAGGATAAGGTTAATATAAAAAAAGGCAATTGCTTTTCTATATACCAGCAACGAACAAGTGAAGTTTGAAATTAATAACACAGTACCTTTTATATTAGCACCCTCAAAAATGAAGTACATAGGTATAAATCTAACAAATATGTACAAGATCTATATGAGGAAAATTACAAAACTCTGATTAATGAAATCATACAAGAATTAAATAAATGGAGAGATAGTCCATGTTCATGGATAGGAAGACTCAATATTGTCAAGACTAGTTCTTCCTAACCAGCTCTTCCTAAACCAAAGCATAGCAAGTTATTTTGTGAATACTGACAGATACCAAAGTTTATATGAAGAGGCAAAAGACCCAGAATAGACAACTCAGTATTGAAGGAGAAGAACAGAGTCAGAGGACTGATATCACTTGACTTCAAGACTTACTATAAAGTTACAGTAATCAAGATAATGTGATATTGGTGAAAGAATGGACAAACAGATCAATGGAACATCATCAGAACAGAACAGAGAGTCCAGAAATATACCAACATAAACATAATCAACTGATCTTTGACAAAGGGTCAAAGACAACACAATGGAGCAAAGACAGTCTTTTCAACAAATGGTGCTGGAGTAAATGAACATCCGCATGCAGAAAACTGAATCTAGACACAGACCTTACATCCTTCACAAAAATCAACAGAAAATGGATGATAGACCTAAATATGAAATGCGAAACTATAAAACTCCTAGAAGATAACATAGGAGAAAACCTTGATGATGTTCAGTATGATGATGTCTTTTTAAAACAGCTTTATTGAGATATAATTGATATATTAAAAACAATATATTTAATGTATACAATTTGGTTAGTTTGGACATAAGTATACACTCATGAAACCATCATCACCATCAAGATAATAGACATATCTATCACCTCTAATTTTCTTTGTGCCCATTTGTTGTTGTTTTAAGAACACATGAGATCTATCTTCTTAACAAAATTTTAAGTGCACAACACAGTATTGTGAACTATAGGCACTATGTTGTACAGCAGATCTCTACAACTTATTCATCTTGCATAACTGAAACTTCATACCCATTCAACAACACCCTATTTCCTCTCCCCCGATCCCTGGTAACCACCATTCTCTCTTCACTATGAGTTTGACTATTTTAAATACCATGTATATGTGGAATCATGTAGTGTTTGTCCTTCTATGACTGCCTTATTTCACTTAGCATAATGTTCTACAGGTTCATGTTGTCACAAATGGTAGGATTTCCTTTTTTTTTTTAAATTTATTTATTTTTATTTATTTATGGCTGTGTTGGGTCTTCGTTTCTGTGCGAGGGCTTTCTCTAGTTGTGGCAAGTGGGGGCCGCTCTTCTTCATTGCGGTGCGCGGGCCTCTCTTGTTGTGGAGCACAGGCTCCAGACGCGCAGGCTCAGTAGTTGTGGCTCACGGGCCCAGTTGCTCCGTGGCATGTGGGATCTTCCCAGACCAGGGCTCGAACCCGTGTCCCCTGCACTGGCAGGCAGATTCTCAACCACTGCGCCACCAGGGAAGCCCTCCTTCTTTTTTAAGGCTGCATAATATTCAATTCTGTGTATATACCACATTTTCTTTATCCATTCATTTATCAATGAACATTTGGGTTCTTTCCATATCTTGGCTGTTGTGAATAATGCTGCAATGAACAAGGGAGAGCAGAAATCCCTTTGAGATCCTAATTTCCATTATTTTGAATTTACACTCAGAAATGGAATTGCTGGATCACATGGCAATTCTATTTTTGTTTTCTAATAAGTGCTTTTATTTTATTTTTTTTTAAACATCTTTATTGGAGTATAACTGCTTTACAATGGTGTGTTAGTTTCTGCTTTATAACAGAGTGAATCAGTTATATATATACATATGTTCCCATATCTCCTCCCTCCTGCATCTCCCTCCCTCCCACCCTCCCTATCCCACCCCCCTAGGTGGTCACAAAGCACCGAGCTGATCTCCCTGTGCTATGCGGCTGCTTCCCACTAGCTATCTATTCTACGTTTGGTAGTGTATATATGTGCATGCCACTCTCTCACTTTGTCACAGCCTACCCCTCCCCCTCCCCATATCCTCAAGTCCATTCTCTAGTAGGTCTGTGTCTTTATTCCCGTCTTACCACTAGGTTCTTCATGACCTTTTTTTTTTTTCTGAGATTCCATATATGTGTTAGCATACTGTATTTGTTTTTCTCTTTCTGACTTACATCACTCTGTATGACAGACTCTAACTCCATCCACCTCACTACAAATAACTCAATTTCGTTTCTTTTCATGGCTGAGTAATATTCCATTGTATATATGTGCCACATCTTCTTTACCCATTCATCCGATGATGGACACTTAGGTTGCTTCCATGTCCTGGCTATTGTAAATAGAGCTGCAATGAATATTTTGGTACATGACTCTTTTTTTTTAAATTTATTTATTTTTTGGCTGTGTTGGGTCTTCGTTTCTGTGCGAGGGCTTTCTCTAGTCGCGGCAAGCAGGGGCCACTCTTCATCGCGGTGCGCGGGCCTCTCACTATCGCGGCCTCTCTTGTTGCGGAGCACAGGCTCCACACACGCAGGCTCAGGAGTTGTGGCTCACAGGCCTAGTTGCGCCGCGGCATGTGGGATCTTCCCAGACCAGGGCTCGAACCCGTGTCCGCTGCATTAGCAGGCAGATTCTCAACCACTGTGCCACCAGGGAAGCCCCAGATGACTCTTTCTGAATTATGGTTTTCTCAGGGTATATGCCCAGTAGTGGGATTGCTGGGTAGTATGGTAGTTCTATTTCTAGTATTTTAAGGAACCTCCATACTGTTCTCCATAGTGGCTGTATCAATTTACATTCCCACCAACAGTGCAAGAGTGTTCCCTTTTCTCCACACCCTCTCCAGCATTTATTGTTTGCAAATTTTCTGATGATGGCCATTCTGACCGTTGTGAGGTGATACCTGAATGTAGGTTTGATTTGCATTTCTCTAATGATTAGTGATTTTGAGCATTCTTTCATGTGTTTGTTGGCAATCTGTATATCTTCTTTGGAGAAATGTCTATTTAGGTCTTCTGCCCATTGTTGGATTGGGTTGTTTGTTTTTTGTTATTGACCTGCATGAGCTGCTTGTAAATGTTGGAGATTAATCCTTTGTCAGTTGCTTCATTTGCAAATATTTTCTCCCATTCTGAGGGTTGTCTTTTGGTCTTGTTTATGGTTTCCTTTGCTGTGCAAAAGCTTTGAAGTTTCATTAGGTCCCATTTGTTTATTTTTGTTTTTATTTCCATTTCTCTAGGAGCTGGGTCAAAAAGGATCTTGCTGTGATTTATGTCATAGAGTGTTCTGCCTATGTTTTCCTCTAAGAGTTTGATAGTGTCTCGCCTTACATTTAGGTCTTTACTCCATTTTGAGTTTATTTTTGTGTATGGTGTTAGGGAGTGTTCTAATTTCATTCTTTTACATGTATCTGTCCAGTTTTCCCAGCACCACTTATTGAAGAGGCTGTCTTTCCTCCACTGTATATGCTTGCCTCCTTTATCAAAGATAAGGTGACCATATGTGCGTGGGTTTATCTCTGGGCTTTCTATCCTGTTCCACTGATCTATATTTCTGTTTTTGTGCCAGTACCATACTGTCTTGATTACTGTAGCTTTGTAGTATAGTCTGAAGTCAGGGAGCCTGATTCCTCCAGCTCCATTTTTCGTTCTCAAGATTGCTTTGGCTATTCGGGGTCTTTTGTGTTTCCATACAAATTGTGAATTTTTTTGTTCTAGTTCTGTGAAAAATGCCAGTGGTACTTTGATAGGGATTGCATTGAATCTGTAGATTGCTTTGGGTAGTATAGTCATTTTCACAATGTTGATTCTTCCAATCCAAGAACATGGTCTATCTCTCCATCTATTTGTATCATCTTTAATTTCTTTCATCAGTGTCTTAAAATTTTCTGCATACAGGTCTTTTGTCTCCTTAGGCAGGTTTATTTCTAGATATTTTATTCTTTTTGTTGCAGTGGTAAATGGGAGTGTTTTCTTAATTTCACTTTCAGATTTTTCATCATTAGTCTATAGGAATGCAAGAGATTTCTGTGCATTCATTTTGTATCCTGCTACTTTACCAAATTCATTGATTAGCTCTAGTAGTTTTCTGGTAGCATCTTTAGGATTCTCTATGTATAGTATCATGTCATCTGCAAACAGTGGCAGCTTTACTTCTTCTTTTCTGATTTGGATTCCTTTTATTTCTTTTTCTTGTCTGATTGCTGTGGCTAAAACTTCCAAAACTATGTTGAATAATAGTGGTGAGAGTGGGCAACCTTGTCTTGTTCCTTATTTTAGTGGAAATGGTTTCAGTTTTTCACCATTGAGGACGATGTTGGCTGTGGGTTTGTCATATATGGTCTTTATTATGTTGCAGAAAGTTCCCTCTATGCCTACTTTCTGCAGGGCTTTTATCATAAATGGGTGTTGAATTTTGTCAAAAGCTTTCTCTGCATCTATTGAGATGATCATATGGTTTTTCTCCTTCAATTTGTTAATATGGTGTATCACATTTATTGATTTGCGTATACTGAAGAATCCTTGCATTCCTGGAATAAACCCCACTTGATCATGGTGTATGATCCTTTTAATGTGCTGTTGGATTCTGTTTGCTAGTATTTTGTTGAGGATTTTTGCATCTATGTTCATCAGTGATATTGCCCTGGAAGAAATGGACAAATTCTTAGAAATGCACAACCTGCCCAGACTGAACCAGGAAGAAATAGAAAATATGAACAGGCCAATCACAACCACTGAAATTGAAACTGTGATTAAAACTCTTCCAACAAACAAAAGCCCAGGACCAGATGGCTTCACAGGCAAATTCTATCGAACATTTAGAGAAGAGCTAACACCTATCCTTCTCAAACTCTTCCAAAATATTGCAGAGGGAGGAACACTCTCCAACTCATTCTACGAGGCCAGCATCACCCTGATATTTTTGTTTTTTTGAGGGGCTTCCGTACTCTACCCTATAGTGGCTGCACCATTTGACATTCTTAGAGCAGTGTCTAAGGGTTCCAATTTCTCCAAATCCTTGCTAACACTTGTGATCTTTTGTTTTTCTGATAATAGCCATCCTAACAGGTGTGAGGGGATATCTCATTTTGGTTTTGATTTGCATTTCCCTGATGATTAGTGATGTTGAGCACCTTCTTATATACCTGGTTGCCATTTGTATGTCTTGTTTGGAGAAATGTCTATTCAAGTCCTTTGCCTGTTTTTTCTTTTTTTTGGCTATGAAGTTGTAGGAGTTCGTTACATATTTTAGGTATTAGTCCCTTAGATATATGGTTTGCAAATATGTTCTCCCATTCTGTAGTCTTCCTTTTCATTCTGTTGATTATTTCCTTTGTTGTGCACAACGTTTTAGTTTGATATGGTCTCATTTGTCTATTTTTGCTTTCGTTGTCAGTGGCTTTGGTGCTATATCCAAGAAATCACTTCCAAGACCAACATCAAGACTTTCACCTATGTTGTTTTCTTTTTTTTTTTTTTTACTGAGGTATAGTTGATTTACAATACTATATGTTTCAGGTGTACAACACAGTGTTTCACAATTTTTAAAGATTATACTCCATTTATAGCTATAATAAAATATTGGCTATATTCCCTGTGCTGTACAATATATCCTTGAAGCTTATTTATTTTACACATAGTAGTTGGTACCTCTTAATCTCTTACCCCTATCTTGTCCCTCCCCACATCCCTCTCCCCACTGGCAACCAGTAGTTTGTTCTCTATATCTGTGAGTCTGTTTCTTTTTTGTTATATTCACTAGTTTGTTTTATTTTTTAGATTCCACATATAAGTAATAACATACAGTATTTGCCTTTCTGTCTGACTTATTTCACTAAGCATAATACCCTCCAAGTCCAATCATGTTGTTGCAAAAGGCAAAATTTCATTCTTTTTTATGGCTGAGTAGTATTCCATTGTATATATATATATACCACATCTTTTTTTAAATTTTATTTTATTGAAGTATAGTTGATTTACAGTGTTGTGTTAATTTCTGCTGTACAGCAAAGTTATCCAGTTATACATATATATACATTCTTTTTTATATTCTTTTCCATTATGGTTTATCACAGGATATTGGATATAGTTCCCTGTGCTCTACAGTAGGACCTTGTTGTTTATCCATTCTGTATATAATAGTTTGCATCTGCTAATCCCAAACCCCCAACCCATCCCTCCCCCACCCCTGCCTCCCTCTTGGCAATCACAAGTCTGATCTCTATGTCTGTGCGTCTGTTTCTGTTTCGTAGGTAAGTCCATTTGTACAACATCTTCGTTATCCATTCATCTGTTGATGGGCACTTGGGTTGCTTCCATGTCTTGGCTACTGTAAACAGTGCTGTGGTGAACACTGGGGTGCATGTATCTTTCATATTAGAGTTTTTGTTTTTTCCGGATATATACTCAAGAGTGGAATTGCTGGGTCTATGGTAGTTCTATTTTTAGTTTTTTGAGAAACCTCCACACTGTTTTCCATAGTGACTGCACCAATTTATATTCTCACCAACAGTGTATTATGGTTTCCTTTTCTCCACTCTTTGCTACCATTTGTTATTTGTGGTCTTTCTGATGAGGTATGAGGTGATATCTCATTGTGGTTTTGATTTGCATTTCTCTGATGATTAGAGACATTGAGCATCTTTGATGACGATGAGCAATGTTGATTAGTGCCTGTTGGCCATCTATATGACTTCTTTGGAAAAATGTCTATTCAGGTCTTCTGCCCATTTTTTAATTGGGTTGTTTGTCTTTTTGATACTGAGTTGTATGAGCTATCTATATACTTTGGATATTAACCCCTTTATCGGTCATATCATTTGCAAATATTTTCTCCCATTCAGTAGGTTGTTGTTTAGTTTTGTCATCCTCTATGCTTTTATCTAACAGTTTTAGTTTCAGGTCACATGTTTAAGACTATAATACATTTTGAGTTGATTTTTGTAGATGTTAGGACTCTAACATATCTTTTGGGGGAACACAATTCAACTCATAACAAATGATTAAAGTTTTTGGAAATAGTGGTGATGGATATACAACACTATGAATGCAACTGATGCCACTTAATTATCCACTTAAAATAGTTAAAATGGGTACATATATACAAAATGCAATATTACTCAGCCATAAAAAAGAACAAAATAATGCCATCTGCAGCAACATGGATGGACCTAGAGATTATCATACTGAGTGAAGTCAGACACAAAGACATATATCATATGCTATCACTTATATGTGAAATCTAAAAAAAAGGGGTGTAAATGAACTTATTTACAAAACAGAAATAGAGTCACAAATGTAGAAAACAAACTTATGGTTTCCAGGGGATAAGGGGGAAGGATAAATTGGGAGATTGGGATTGACATATACACACTACTATATATAAAATAAATAACCAATAAGAACCTGCTGTACAGCAAAGGGAACTCTACTCAATACTCTGTAATGGCCTATATGGGAAAAGAATCTAAAAAAAAAAGAGTGGATATATGTATATGTATAACTGATTCACTTTGGTATACATCTGAAACTAACACAACATTGTAAATCAACTATGCTCCAATAAAAATTAAAAAAAAATTTTAATATAGTTAATTAAAATGGCAAATCTTATGTCATATATATTTAAAAAAAAGACATCATACCTTCTCTTCTCTCCTCAAACCCCAATTACCTCCTACCTATTCCTCAGTCTCAGATGATAACCTTGCTTCTTATTTCATTGAAAAAATAAAAGGAGTTTGAAGAGAACTTCCACAAACTCCTACTGCCATATCTACTTGCATCTGTGCCCATAAATTCTGCCTTTTCTGATGTTCTCTGAATGAATGTCCATGCTGCTATCTAAAGCTTGCCTGCCCATTTGTCCATTGGATGATATCCCAACTCTCCTACTCAAGATCATTGTTCCAAAATTTTCTTCTCTCTTTTATCCTAAAAATTTCCCTCTCTCGTGGAATATTCCCATCAATATTCAAACATACTGTACTATCTCCTATCTTAAAAACAAAATTTTCTCTTTACCCCATATCATTCAATAGCTATTACCCTATTTCTCAGATTCCTTTTGCTACACAATTCCTTACAACTGTGGTCTTCAGTTACCATATCAATGCTGTCTCCTCCTTTTCTCTTGAAACCATGCTAATCTTTCATCTCCAACATCCAATGAAGTTTCACTGATCCACTGAAATTGCTCTTGTCAAAATTGCTGATGATGTCCATGTTGGTAAATCCAATAATCAGTTCTCAATCCTCATCTTGACCTACCATCCTAGTGACCATACAATTTATCATTCAAATTGCAACATTTCTGAGAGTGAAAAAGGATTTTGTTAACAATTATTTCTGTACAACAGACATAAACTGGGACTTTCCTGGGAAAATAGGAATATTCTGTCACCTTACCTATCAGCAGTGTTAGGCAGGGTTGAAAACTTCCTTCTTGAAACATCTTGACTTAGCTTTCAGGATACCATACTCTCCTGGTTTTTCTCCTACTTTACTGGCTACTCCTGACTGCACATTCTTAGTTTTCTTTTTTCGATTTTGCTTTTACTAGTTCATTATCATCTCCTATATCTCAATATTGAAATGCCCCAGAGCTCAATCTTTGGACTTCTTCCCTTGCTACTTACATTATCTATATTCCTTAGTGATCGCATCCAGTTTCATGGCTTTAAATACCATCTGTACCTTGATGACTCTCAAATTTCTATCTCTAATCTAGAACTCTTTCAACATTCCGAGACACATATATCCAAGTGCCTACTTTTCATCTCCATGTATACATATAAAAGGCATCTCAAACTCAGCATGTCCTAACCTGAGCTCATGACCTTCCCCCTAAAACCTGCTCTTCCCAGTCTTCATTCATCTCAGTAAATGACAGCTTTATTCACTCAGTTGCTCAGCATCAGAATCATCATTGATTCCTCTCTCTTACTTTGCATTCAATCCATGCATAATATCCATTGGATTTACCGCTAAAATATATGCCAAAGCTGGACACTTAATACCATTTCCACAGCTAACACCTTAGTCCAAGCCACTATCATCTCTGACCTAGACCATTGCAATTACTTCCTAGCTTCCAATTGGTCTCCCTGTTTCCATTCTTGTTTCCCTAGGGTCCATTCTTTACACAGCAGACAGGATTATTCCTTAAAAACATAAGTTGTATCACACTGCTCCCCTTGTCAAAATCCTCTAATGGCTTCCCATAACACTTAGAATAATACCTAAACTTCTTTCCATGGCCTACAGTATCTCACAAGATCTGGCCCCTGGCTACCACTTTACACTTCTCTCCAACCACTCTCTCTTTGCTTACATTTGAGCCACACTGGCCTCCTTGCTGTTTCTTGAATAAGCTAATCACATCTCTACCCAAGGAGCTCTACATTTGTTGTTCCCACTGCCTAGAATACTTCTTCCGCAGATAGCTTCATGCTCCATTCCCTCAGTTCTTTCATGTATTTACTCACAGAGAACTTCTCTATCTCATCCAAAATAGTATCCTCCCTTCCAATATCCTCTATCCTCATACCCTGTTCTACTTTTCTCCATAGCATTTATCACTACTTAATATTACATTACATATTTTATATATTTACTTTATTATGTTTCCCTTCATCCCTAAATGTAAGCTCTATGAGGATGACACTTTATTTTTTTCTATGCTATATTCCCAGGACCTAGGAACAGTTCCTGGCACATAATAGATTGCTTAATAAATACCTGTTGAATATATAAATGCCTCCAGAACACTGGGGTGTCTTTTCTGTTGATTATATAAATCATATCAGTTTACACTATGATTTTAAATCTGAGAGTTATTACACTTTTACGTGCTTCTATCACTGACCAAACTAAGAAGCACCCCATTAAAAATCTTTAGACTAATTAGTTTGTTGGAGATAATATTTTTTGTTGGTAAAGGTGAAAGTACCCCACCCAGTGTTTTTTTATTCTGCCATCTAAAGCAGATAGAAAGTTAATGTATACACACTACCACACTGGAATTGGATATAATACTGAAAAAGGGCTATTGGTTTGCTAGGATTTATAAAATTTGGAATTTTAAAGAAATGTCCACAAAATTCTATATATTAACCATAAACATGGGTCTTCTGTTTTCCCAAACTGATGTAAGATGCCAAGCCAATAAATAAAAGTTTGAGGATGTATTAGTTTGCTGGGGCTGCCATAACAAAATATCACAGACTGGGTGGCTTAAACAGAAATTTATTTTCTCACAGGTATGTAGGCTAGAGGTCCAAGATCAAGGTGTCAGCAGGTTTGGTTTCTCCTGAGGCCTTTCCCCTTGGATTTCAGATGGTCACCTTCTTGCTGTGTCCTCATGTGGTCTTTCCTCTGTGCACATGCATGTCTGATGTCTCCCTGTGTGTT
This sequence comes from Balaenoptera musculus, assembly GCF_009873245.2. Lineage (NCBI taxonomy): Eukaryota > Metazoa > Chordata > Mammalia > Artiodactyla > Balaenopteridae > Balaenoptera > Balaenoptera musculus. The sequence goes on along the minus strand of NC_045806.1, from coordinate 86,135,185 downwards.
CAAATTTCCACTTCTTATAAGGACACCAGTCTAATGGCCTCATTTTAACTTGATCACCTCTTTAAATGCCCTGTCTCCAAATATAATCACATTCTGAGGTATAAGAGGTTAGGATTTTAACATATGAATTTGGGGAAAGGGGAACAATTTAGCCCATAACAGAGGGTTATCATGATAAAGAGAAAGTTAAAATGAACCCTTATCATATGTACAGGAAGTCCACCACAGAACAGGTTTCCAAGTTGTTTAGTTCATTGTGAGGTGAAATGTACAGAATGGTAAAATTCCACAACTCTGCTTTGGAAAGGAAACCTGGGGAGTTTGACATCATTTGTTTGCACTTTATTATAATACACCCTTGTGTGAACTCATGGGTGATGACTCGATGGATGTCTGTCAAATATGTCCATATAATACTAAAAACTCAAAATATATGAATAGCCTGTTTTACCACAGTATCTACCCATCTGGAACTTGCTTTACTGTTTCTGTGACCACTGCCTTTACTGTAAGTTGTATGGTAGACTGAATAATGCCCCTCCCCTCCAGAGATGTCAATATCTTGATCCCTGGAACTTGTCAGTATGTTACCTTACATGCTAATGTAAATAAGTTAAGGATTTTGAAATGGGAAGATTATCCTGGATTATGAAGATGGGCAAATGTAAGTACAGGATCCTTAAAAGAGGGAAGCAAGAAGGTCAAAGACAGAAGGAAGAGATGGGACAATGGAATCAAAGTTTGGAATGATGTAAGGAAAGGACCATGAACCAAGGAATGTAGGCAGACTCTAGAGGCTCAAAAAAGACAAGGAAATGGATTCACCCTTCACAGCCTCCAGAAGGAATCAGCCTTGCCAATATCTTCATATATCCCAGTGAGACTAATTTTGGACTTTTGACCTCCAGAACACTAAAATAATAAATTCATGTTGTCTTAAGCAACCATATTTGTAGTAATTTGTCACAGGACCAATAGGAAACTAAGAAAAGTGGTCTCTGATTTTAAGCAGTAGAGAGATATACTAGAACTCTTCTTTAGGGAATTACCTAGGTGAATTGTTGAGAATATTGATATTAAGCACATCACAAAGCCCCTATCCACTCTGCCCTAACCCTACTGCTGTATGCTCTAAATCATAAGGCTGTAAAACAACAGCTGATAAGACGTTGCTGGAGTTTAAGGGGATTATTTAGAATTTAGGAAATAGCACCAAGGCCTATTTTCAGGCTTAAAGATCTCAAGCTTGTTTACTGCTCTGTGAGGAAAGGTGAACTCATAGGTATTATTTTGTGATAACAGTGGCAGATAAAAATAAAGTAGGTGGAAAAACTCAGCATACGGTCTACAAGTGTATGATTACTAACTAGTATGTTCCCTAATGTCTATTGAATCCTTTGAGGAGTAGCAACAGCCCTTCTTTTCCTAAGTCCTGACTAGCCTCTCTATTCCTGGAAAAAGCTATTTGTAATTTTTAAAAAGGTACAGAAAAGCACATATGATATTATCAATGTTTTTAAAGAGATGCTATAACTGCTAGCATCCTTTGAATAGCAAACTATAATAGCATGTCCCAAACATTCAATTTATGGTATTTTTCCCTGCAAGGATTAACGATGATGAATTATTTCCAACTAACATATAAATATGGTGGTTCTGGATCTCTGATATACAGAGTTTACGAAAGTGATGAGGTTAAAAAGTCTCCACATTGTGTTTACTACCAGAATCTAAGATTCATTTGCATCTTTGACAATGTAGCTTGCTAAATAAAAGAGCCTCATAATCAAAATGAACAGACTAGACCAGAAACCATAAAACTCCTAGAGGAAAACACAGGCCGAACAATCTTTGTCATAAATCGTAGCAGTATTTTTTTGGATCTGTCTCCTAAAGGAAAGGAAATAAAAGCAAAAATAAACAAATGGGACATAATTAAACTTAAAAGCTTTTGCACAGCAAAGGAAAGCATTCACAAAACGAAAAGACAACCTACTAAATGGGAGAAAATATTTGTAAATGATATGACCAATAAGGGATTAATAGCCAACATATATTATATAAACAGCTCATACAGCTCAACATCAAAAAAACAACCCAGACTTCCCTGGTGGTCCAGTGGTTAAGACTCCATGCTTCCACGCAGGGGGCACAGGTTCGATCCCTGGTCCCCCTGGTTGGAGAAGTTCCACATGCTGCATGGTGTGGCAAAAAAAAAAAAATGTTTGAAACATTAAAAAAAATTTTTTAAACTTTAAAAATTTTTTTAAAAATTAAAAAATATTTAAAAAACAAACAACCTGATTAAAAAATGGGCAGAACACAACTACTGAGCCTGCGTGTCTGGAGCCTGTGCTCCGCAACGGGAGAGGCCGCGATAGTGAGAGGCCCGCGCACTGCGATGAGGAGTGGCCCCTGCTCGCCGCAACTGGAGAAAGCCCTCGCACAGAAACGAAGACCCAACACAGCCAGAAATAAATAAATAAATATATAAATTTAAAAAAAAAAAGGGCAGAAGACCTAAAGAGACATTTTTCCAAAGAGGAAATGCAGATGGCCAACGGATACATGTAAAGATGCTCAACATTGCTAATCATCAGGGAAATGCAAATCAAAACCACAATGAGATATCTCCTCACACCTGTCAGAATGGCTATCATGAAAAAGAACACAAATAACAAATGTTGGCGAGGATATGGAGAAGAGGGAGCCCTCGTACACTGTTGGTGGGAATGTATTGTAAATTGGCGTAGCCACTATGGAAAACAGCATGGAGGTTCCTCAAAAAACTAAAAATAGAACTACCATATGACCCA